>NC_059271.1:16872847-16900347 GCF_017591435.1 Portunus trituberculatus | reverse complement strand
GCGGTGTGTGTGTGTGTGTGTGTGTGTGTGTGTGTGTGTGTGTGTGTGTGAGTTTCACTGTTTGATCTGCTGCAGTCTCTGACGAGACAGCCAGACGTTACCCTACGGAACGAGCTCAGAGCTCATTATTTCCGATCTCCGGATAGGCCTGAGATCAGGCACACACCACACACCGGGACAACAAGGTCACAACTCCTCGATTTACATCCCTTACCTACTCACTGCTAGGTGAACAGGGGCTACACGTGAAAGGAGACACACCCAAATATCTCCAACCGGCCGGGGAATCGAACCCCGTTCCGCTGGCTTGTGTGTGTGTGTCTGTGTGTGTGTGTGTGTGTGTGTGTGTGTGTGTGTGTGTGTGTGTGTGAGAGAGAGAGAGAGAGAGAGAGAGAGAGAGAGAGAGAGAGAGAGAGAGAGAGAGAGAGAGAGACCTTCGCTTTTGTGAGTAATGTAGTTGAATTTAAGAAGATTATGTATATTACAGGATAAAACATTAAAACTGCATGCCAAAAATATGACCTTATCAGGAGAACGTTAATAGCTACATTAAACTTGCACTCACCAGGACGATAGATCAAACAGAATGAGATAGATAGATAGATAAATAGACATGGACCAACACGTGAATAGACAAAGTAAATAGATACATAAGTTTCCTAGACTCCCATGTGGTTTGCTTCTTAACACAGAGCAAACAGAATTAGATAGATAGATATATAAATAGACATGGACCAACACGTGAATAGATAAAGTAAATAGATAAATAACTTACCTAGACGCCCATGTGGTTTGCTTCTTGACACAGAGCAAGGCATCGGGTGACTGACAAACAAGGTGACCAGCTGTTCCGATATCGAGGACATGGATGGGGTAAAGGAAGAAGTGGAATGTATTTGGATGTGACAAGAGTGTGTTTCAGTGTCTGTATATAGTTCTCTTTTACTTCGCTGTTTGTTACGCGCGATAAAATGCAAGTATATCAGGTAGGATTGGGATTGCGTGTACGTATTGATCAGGTTCCGATATCGAGGTATGCATGGAATAAAAGAAAAGATAGATTTTGCTTCGGATTATTTGAGTTAAAGTATAGTTCACAAAGTTCACTAGTGTTAGGTGTCGTTTGTTATACTCTATAGAGCGCGCTGTGGGTAAGTTTAAAGTACATTGGTCAAACTGGACTGTACAAGAAACAAGCTGGGATGTATGAAGCAGGTTGAGGTTCATGCAATAGCTATAATCAAGTACACTAGCAGTAGGACTTAGTAGAGAAAGCTTGAATGTGTTGTTCAGGCTTTCACATTAATTAGTACAAGTTCCATCATGAATTGAAGGATCGCAGAGACAGGCGAGTGCCAAGGGTAGACAGAAGAGAAAAATATGTTAAGTAAGATGATATTACACACGTTGAGGCAAGCTGTGATGTTCTGGGTAACATTCTTAGGTGTACTTAACAGACTGGTATATGTATGGGTCAATTTGTTACATAAGCCAAGATGGGATGTATTGGGAAGCAGTCTTGGATGCATTGGGCAGGCCGGGGTATGGTTTAAAAGCTTTGCACAGTACACACAGCTTTTCCGAGTGCTTTGTGTCATCCGCCTGCAAGCAATGAGCCTAAGTCTGTCCTCCCGGGCCGCCCAGTAACCCGCCGCTCCCTGACACTTCTAGCAAGGGATATAAAACTGTCATTGTCTAATCTTGATGTATAAGACTTCATTCCTTTACTAGAGTTATTGCGAATGCACGCGAGCCTAGAGCCTGGTGTTCTTTGTCTCTCATTCACTCACTTGCTTCTCTACGAGTGTCACCAATAATTTGCACCCTAATAACAAATTAAAGGAAGAGAATACATTTTTTACGAAATATGCCATGAAGAGCAAGAGTTAATGAGACAAACATGAGGATTTCCGATAAAAGAATCGCATCTAACGTAAAATTTCTGCCACGGAGGAGTTTGGCAGAAATTGAGATCAGTGCCATGTGTCGCGTCTGTTTGGTTACCTATTTTTATCCTCTGTACCAAAGAATAAGGAAGGGAGTAGGTGTGTTTGTGGGGGGCGGAGGGCGGAGGGTCATGTGTGTATTACTGAACAGAAGCCCCCTGAACCTCCTGTATCCCGCGAGTCACAACACTGTGCTTATCTCTGCCCAGTTCTGAAGTTCTGGCTCCAAACTTTTCGATCTGATCTCTTTATCATCTAGCCTCCCTCTATTTCACCTGGTATCTTTTGGAATCCAGGCAGTCAGTTTTGCTTTTATCATGTTATATGCTTCTTTGTCCTGTCCATCCCCATTGCTTGATTCTGTCTGACGCACTCCTGCATTTTTCAATATTACCTGCAAGTTCTTTATTCGACATGAATCCTGGCTCTCCCGGTTTTATCCCAAGACTTACCTCTTTCGTTGAATAAGTAATCCTTGTCTTGAGCCTCGATATATTTTCTTCTTTCCTTTGCACTTTTCTGAATCCATCAATAGCCTTCTTGATGCTTTCTAAGTCTGCTTAATTTCTAAAGTCATGGTGTGTTAAGGTTTTGACATTACAATAGATTTAACTCATTTATCAATATGGGCCACTTTCGAAACCTCTTCAAATCACCTCTAATTTGCCTTTTATTTTAATTTGCTCTTCTGATTCTAACAAGACATCATTCATGCTTTTTGTCTCTCATTTCTCAACTTTTTTTTCTAAAGTTTTGACTTCACTCGAGACTTAACTTCATTCACAAATTTCTACAGGCAGCTTTCAAAATCCCAAGAAGTAAACTTTGTCATAACTATTAGGATATAAATGCGATAGATAAGTACTTAGGTCATTCATATCCTCATAAAGACGAACAGTATCATCCTTGACCTAATAAATTTCTGTTGTGACGTCTGAAATATAGTAAAATCGATGCCGCGGTGGAGTGGCGTTTTTTGTGATAAGATTTACTAGATGTTGTTTTCGAAGTGTGTGTGTGTGTGTGTGTGTGTGTGTGTGTGTGTGTGTGTGTGTGTGTGTGTGTTTCCTTCTATCTCTCTTTAGCTGATAGTGTAGCTTTCATAAGTACCGGGCCTCCTCCTCCTCTTCTTCTTCCTCCTCCTCCTCCTTCTCCTCCTCCTCCTCCTCCTCCTCCTCCTCCTCCTCCTCCTCCTCCTCCTCCTCCTCCTCCTCCTCCTCCACCTCATTAAAGGAGAGGATTTAAAAGTTAGCGTCAACTTGTTTAATGAGTTTCAGAAATCACCACTCGCACTTCTTATCCCCCTCTGTTCGACTGACACCTCTTCAACTTCCCAATGAATAATGGAGCCAATAATTTCCCGTCCGCAGCTCCACTATCTGCAGGCACTGACGCGAGAATTATGTAGGTTTTTGTGGAATTATGATTTTTTTTTTTCCGTACTCCTTAAGGCTTGAAAATTTTATGTGAAAGAATTGTAGCTTAGAAAAAAATATTTATCCTGTCTATAGATTTATTTTCTTCCATTTCTTTTCTTTTTTTTTCTTATGTCAAGGAATGAGACTTTTTGGCTATTGGTGTTTGTTTCGCTTGTATTTGTCATCCTTAGTGTAGATTTTATATTATTTTTATGCGTGATTCTTGGAAAGCACTTCTTACGTGGACTGATTACTCAAGGCCACTGAAGACAAACACACACACACACACACACACACACACACACACACACACACACACACGCTCACTTTCCTTCCATTACTCTATGATAACCTTATTCCACTACAACCATCACCACCACCACTAAGACAACCATTGATCTCCTGCTCACTCAATCCTCTCAAAGTCAGTTTTCAAGGAGCCAGAGAAAGAAGCGACTGCCGAGGCGGGGTGTGAGGGCGTCCGTGCTTCTAGTCTCCACCCGGCAGCTGTTCTCCCACTCCGCACAAAGCAGAGTAAAATAAAAAAATTGAATAAACAAAGAGAATTCGTATATTTTTCTCCAGGGCCATTGAGGACTACCGGCCAATTTAAACTTTCCTTGGGGACCTTGATGGCGCGGGTGAGGACAAGAGAGAGAGAGAGAGAGAGAGAGAGAGAGAGAGAGAGAGAGAGACAGATTTTACGTAAGAGACCAGACCGAGACCAATATAAAAATGATGAAGAAAGAGGCCCACTGAGAAAACTGACAAAATTATAGATCGATATTGATCAGCACACACACACACACACACACACACACACACACACACACACACACACACACACACACACACACACACACACACACACACACACACACACACACACACACACACACACACACACACACACACATACACACACGCCCGGTAGCTCAGTGGTTAGAGCGCTGGCTTTACAAGCCAGAGGACCGGAGTTCGATTCCCCGGCCGGGTGGAGATATTTGGGTGTGTCTCCTTTCACGTGTAGCCCCTGTTCACCTAGCAGTGAGTAGGTACGGGATGTAAATCGAGGAGTTGTGACCTTGTTGGCCTTGTGTGCCTGGTCTCAGGCCTATCCAAAGATCGGAAATAATGAGCTCTGAGCTCATTATTTCCGCTCCGTAGGGTAACGTCTGGCTGTCTCGTCAGAGACTGCAGCAGATCAAACAAACAGACACACACACACACACACACACACACACACACACGGCCCGGTAGCTCAGCGGATAGAGCGCTGGCTTCACTAGCCAGATGACCGGGGTTCGATTCCCCGGCCGGGTGGAGATATTTGGGTGTGTCTCCTTTCACGTGTAGTCCCTGTTCACCTAGCAGTGAGTAGGTACGGGTGTAAATCGAGGAGTTGTGACCTTGTTGTCCCGGTGTGTGGTGTGTGCCTGGTCTCAGGCCTATCCGAAGATCGGAAACAATGAGCTCTGAGCTCGTTCTGTAGGGTAACGTCTGGCTGTCTCGTCAGAGACTGCAGCAGATTAGACAGTGAATTACACACACACCGCGTAGTGTAGTGGTTAGCACGCTCGACTCACAATCGAGAGGGTCCGGGTTCGAGTCCCGGAAAGTGGCGAGGCAAATGGGCAAGCCTCTTAATGTGTAGCCCCTGTTCACCTAGCAGTAAATAGGTACGGGATGTAACTCGAGGGGTTGTGGCCTCGCTTTCCCGGTGTGTGGAGTGTGGTGTGGTCTCAATCCTACCTGATGATCGGTCGCTACGAGCTCTGAGCTCTTTCCGTAGGGGAAAGACTGGCTGGGTGACCAGCAGACGACCGTGGTGAACACACACACACACACACAGGGAGGCAATAGTTCTAATCTTTCTTAAGCTGCCTGATCCGCCAAGCAGCCTCGCCTGGCACCGACAATACTTACCTGAGCTGAGGGGAACGCGATCACAGGCCAGCGATAGATTAAATTTTGGGAGTAGGAAAACCAGACACCGCACGGCACGACACGACACAGGGAAACGATATAAGACGCCACTCCAGTGCAGAACCTCCCATTCTCCGAAACAAAATCGGTCAGTTAGTCAGTCAGCCAGTCAGTGCGTCAGTCGGTGGCCCTCATCGTGATCTGGTTTCATTTGTGATGTCGTTTTTTTCTTTGTTCTTGTTCCTGTTTTTTTTTTTTGTTCGTTACTGTTATTGGTACTGATTCTGCTGCTGCTGCTATCTGATTACTACTACTACTACTACTACTACTACTACTACTACTACTACTACTACTACTACTACTACTACTACTACTACTATTACTACCATCATTCATTTCTAAAGAGCAACTGATTTTGTAGTAGTAGTAGTGGTGGTAGTAGTAGTAGTAGTAGTAGTAGTAGTAGTAATAGTAGTAGTAGCAGTAGTAGTAGTAGTAGTAATCGAGTAATGATAAAGTTAAGAACTACAGCAACACTACCACCACCACCACCACCATTACACAGCCCTCAAAGTCACCGACGCTTTACCTCCTTGTCTTAGCTCCGCGGATCATATTCATGGTGGCGGCCGCTACAGAAGCAGGAGGGAGGCCAGCCACCCAGCCACAGACAGAGCAGTGCCACTAGCCTTTGAAGTAGAGGCGGCAGCGACGGCACGAATATTCCCAAAGCGAAAATATGCCAAAATTGCTCCCTCTGTCTCGTCCTGCTGAGATGAAACGGTATGCCTCTAGTCTGTGTGATATGGGGTCAGGACGAGAGGCGGGGGAGGACTAGGCAGGGTACGGGTGTGGCTAGTAGTCTGGCTGTCTTGGTGAGGATGTGGAGTGAGGATAGGAAAGAAGGCAAGAGAGAGAGAGAGAGAGAGAGAGAGAGAGAGAGAGAGAGAGAGAGAGAGAGGGTAGTCTGGCTGGAAAGATAAAAGCTTGTGGTGAAAGATACGAGGATGGAAGGGACGAGTGATGTTTTGTAAGATGAGTGTAACCATGTCATCGCTGTATTCACCGTAAGTTGTCATCTCTCTCTCTCTCTCTCTCTCTCTCTCTCTCTCTCTCTCTCTCTCTCTCTCTCTCTCTCTCTCTCTCTCTCTCTCTCTCTGTCTAATGAGGAGTCTAGAGAAGAAAAATAACCCAAGAATTTACGAGAACTGGTGTACAGGAAAAGACAGAAGATGGAAAAAGAAAGACAGAAGAAAATAGTAAAGGGAAGGGCAAGAATACCAAGCCATGTGCAAAAATAGAAGCGAGGAAAAGGAAAAGGAAAAAGAGTTGTGTGGAAGAACGCTGGAAAGAAAATAACGAGAATAAAATGTGCGTGCTGGGAGAAACTAGTGGTGATTGTGGGGATGATCTTAGTGGTGGTGATGGTGGTGGTGGTGGTGGTGGTGATGCGTAAGTTCTTGAGGCTAACGAGTGGCGACCAGACCTGAAAGTTTTTTAAGTTGGTTTTGTTTCTTGGTCTTCGGTGAGGACTTGACATTGCACACACACACACACACACACACACACACACACACACACACACACACCGCGTAGTGTAATGTTTAGCACGCTCTAGGCAAATGGGCAAGCCTCTTAATGTGTAGCCCCTGTTCACCTAGTAGTAAATAGGTACGGAATGTAACTCGAGGGGTTGTGGCCTCGCTTTCCCGGTGTGTGGAGTGCGTTGTGGTCTCAGTCCTACCCGAAGATCGGTCTATGAGCTCTGAGCTCGCTCCGTAATGGGGAAGACTGGCTGGGCGACCGTGGTGAATTACACACACACACACACACACACACACACACACACACACACACACACACACACACACACACACACACACACACACACCACATCTCACTGACACCTTCACACCATCACCTGCCTGATTTATACACCTCCAATTGTCAGCGCCTATAATAATGCCATAAGATATGTGATCTTGTCTATATATCTATTTACCAGGCCGTCAAGCCCACACATCTTTTGATAAAGCACCACACACTCATACACACACAATTCACACTCTAAGTCCCTTTGGTGACTTGCTAACTGCATGCCTCCACTCCTACGGCCTCGCTGGACAAGGCTTTCTTCTTCCTTTCACCTTTATTCTGTCCAACTCTCTAATGCAAAAGTTAACCAGTACTCTCAATCAGTCATACCTTTTACTGGTAAACTCTGAAACACCCCGTCTGTTTTTGTATTTCCAATTTCCTATGACTTGACGTCCTTTAAGAGGGTGGTTTCAAAACATTTATCCTTTTCTTTTGAATAACTGTCTCGGACCTGCAAAGGTACTGGTAACTAAGTGGGCGTCTTCTTTTGTTGTTCTTGGCCAGGCTTCCACTCTTATATAGAAAAAAAATGTACTGTTCTTCTCTATTGTTGAAGTGTTTTTGTTTTGCTCTCTCTCTCTCTCTCTCTCTCTCTCTCTCTCTCTCTCTCTCTCTCTCTCTCTCTCTCTCTCTCTCTCTCTCTCTCTCTCTTTGTCTTTTTTCGGTTTCTAAGAATAGCGAGTATGAACAGCATGTCCGCAGCCACATGACACTGCCGTCGCCCCAACACAAATTAATTATTCAATCAATCAGCCTTCTGACAGCGCGTCTCATTATCTTCATTCTCCTTGCACCACATGACATCTCACATCCATCCTCTTCCTCCTCCTCATCCTTTTCCGTATTTTCCTTTTCCTTTTCCTTTTAATTTTCCTTTTCTTCTCCTTCTTTTCTACTCCTCCTTCTTCTTCTTCTTCTTCTTCTTCTTCTTCTTCTTCTTCTTCTTCTTCTTCTTCTTCTTCTTCTTCTTCTTCTTCTTCTTCTTCTTCTTCTTCTTCTTCTTCTTCTTCTTCTTCTTCTTCTTCTTCTTCTTCTGATTCTCCTCCTCCTCCACCTCCTCCTCCTCCTCCTCCTCCTCCTCCTCCTCCTCCTCCTCCTCCTCCTCTTCGTCTTCGTCCTTTTCCTTCTCCTCTTCCTACATTGCAAAATGAATCATGAATGCCTCAAAGAACTTTCCCAGATGAAGAGTGAGACGTGACTTAATCGAAGTTATGAAAAATTGTCAGGAGGGATTTGATAATACTGAGAAAATACAACGCTAAGAGAACTCCCTTGTCTTCTTCCTACCCAAACCTTCCGATCTTTGTCATTTTCTTGTATCTGGATCCTATTACATTACTCGTCCTGCTCTTCTTCTTTTGCTCTTTTCCTTGTCTGTGTATGTCCTGTTATATTCCTACTACTTTGCTTGCTGTTACTGGTTCTTCTATTGTTTTCTGCCTGTTTCTTGTATCTTCGAACAAATGTCAGCACTTCCATACACTCAGACTCATCACGCGCACCTCCGCAGCCTCGTGTCATATCTCCAGTGCTTATCGCAGCGTTGTGTGTCGTCCATCAGCACTTCTTTCCTCCCTATCCCCTGCAGCCACACTTGATTAAAATGAGCTCCCTGGAAAATGTTGAATATCTCACGCCCTACACCTTATCACACACGCATACACACACGCACACGCACACACACACACACACACACACACACACACACACACACACACACACACACACACACACACACACACACACACACACACACACACACACACACACACACAGAGAGAGAGAGAGAGAGAGAGAGAGAGAGAGAGAGAGAGAGTCCAGATCCTCCCTGTGACTTCTTTATGTTACTTACCCAGAGTGCGCCACGCTAGACCCTGGCACGTGACAAGTACCACCACCAACCTCACCACTACTCCCGCCCGCCGCCACCAGCACAACTTGAGGACACTCCGCGGTACACTTTAGCCCCGCTGCGGCCACTTAGATACTCCTTCGGTCCATTCTAGCAGCGTTTAATTAAGTCTAACGCGCTGGGTCTCGCCTTAACACTTCCCGCTCAGGTCTCCCATCCAGCCTCTGCCGCCGCCAGTGTTACTCAGCAATTCTGTGCAAACTCGTGTAATTATGTTTGCTTACTACGTGTTATTTTTATTTTATCGTCATGTACTTCCTTTGCTACTTACTGCTATTACTGTTTTCTACATAAATACTTTTCCTTTTATATATATTTTTACAATGTACTTTTTCCTGTCATGCATTTCTTCAATTATCTATTATGTTTGTTAGATAGAAATGGTAACCTGAAGGGATACACACGTCACTTTATTCCTTCGCTCTTTCATTCCTTCCACTCGTAAACTTTAAAATTCTTGCTTTATTTCCTTTCTGCTAGTTGGGCAACTTTCAAAATAGGTCAAGATCATCACGAAACTAAATTGCTTTCATCTCTTTACCATTCCCATCATCAACAGTTCCTATAGACTATTCAGCATGCCTAGCCTCTATCCAGCATTTTCAGCCTCTATTCAACATTTCCATCCTATCTCCAGCATCCAGCACTATCCTCAGCATCTCTAAGTCTCCACAGCATCCTCAGCCTCCTCCCAAGCGTCCCCACCGTCTGCCGCATCCCAGCACCCTTAACATCTGCCCACCACCACCTCAGTATTTCTCAGTACCTTCAGCCTCTTTCCAGCTCTCCCTAGTGTCCCCCAGCACCTTCACACTCCTGCGTCACAAGGAAAGGAGAGGCTGCTTGATTTATTATTGAGGACTAATTGACCCGAAGTATAGGAGGTGGCCACGTAATTTCTCCCTGATTTATGGTGATTCTCTGCTTGGATGGAACACTGGTGCTTTTTCGTTCCTTCCTTACTTCCTCTCTTCCATGCTTCCTTCATTGCTAGCTTCCTCCTTCCTCTTAATTTCTCCTTCTGTTGCTTCTGTTTTGCTTCATTAACCTGTTGATTGGAGGAGTGTATTTCTTGCAGTGTTTTTATTGTATGTTTTCTCCTTTGCACTTCACTTTCTCCTCAATTTTGCATCTGCTACTATTACTCTTTAATCGAATTGCTGCTGCTTTAGTATTCATTAATTCTTGTATGTTTTTTTTTTCTTTTGCCTTGGTTCTTCTCATGCTCTTTCTCTCTCTCTCTCTCTCTCTCTCTCTCTCTCTCTCTCTCTCTCTCTCTCTCTCTCTCTCTCTCTCTCTCTCTCTCTCTCTCTCTCTCTCTCTCTCTCTCTCTCTCTCTCTCTCTCTCTCTCTCTCTCTCTCTCTCTCTCTCTCTCTCTCTCTCTCTCTCTCTCTCTCTCTCTCTCTCTCTCTCTCTCTCTCTCTCTCTCTCTCTCTCTCTCTCTCTCTCTCTCTCTCTCTCTCTCTCTCTCTCTCTCTCTCTTCCCGGTCATTGTTCTCAAGTGCTGCTGCTGCACGTCTCCCTTCTATCCCTCCTTTACACCCTTCTCTTCCTCCTGCTGTCCCTCCTTCCCTCCCTCACTCCTTCCCGCCCTCCTCTGGTCCCTTTCTTCCATTGGTCCTGTCACTTGGGAGGAAGGTGGTTCAGGAAAACTTTCGCCCGTGCATGATTGATGTCCGTCTCTGGTGAATTCTGTATATTGGAAACGCCTTAACTCTCCGAGCTTTGCGTTGAATCCCTTATTGTGCTGGTGTGAGAGTGCCGCCTTATGAATGTGGCAGTGTGAAGGTGTGGTACTAAAACCGTCGTACTTTCTGGTTGTGGTATAGTAAAAATTGTGGTGGTGTGTGTGTGTGGTAGTGAAATTGTTGTGTTGTAAGAGTGTGGTGTTAAGATTGTGGTGTTGTTCGGGTTTTTCAGTGTCTTTGGTTGAAGTTGTGATATTTTGTGGGTGTAACTGTAAAAAAGATGATGAAAAGAAAAGTAAAGACAGAAAAAAAAGGTAGAAATAGAAGGAGGAGGAGGAGGAGGAGGAGGTTCAGGAAGAGAAAGAAAGCAGAGATGGAAAATAAAAGAAAAACAGTGAAAGAAAAGGTGGTACAGAAAATAGAAGTGAATTTAAAAAAAAAAGTTATGGTGTGGGATTTGTTGATGTAGGCAAACTTATAGTGAACACATATTTTAGACTGACTGATCTATTTGTTTGGTGTGTTGGAAGCCTTGTCCTAGTGATGACGCGGCGCTGTGGTGTTCCGGGTGGTGACAATATAGAGTCGTCCTTCTTGTCGTTTCCACAACGTTATTTGGTTATCCAGGATTAGGGTGTGTGTGTGTGTGGGGGGTGAGTGGTGAGTTTAGTGATATGTTGTGATGTATTAGATATGCTTTTGTTGTATTTTAAGCGTTTTCCTGTATTATAATTTTCATGAGTTTTGTAATGATGATAGAAAACGTGCAGTATTGAAATATGCGTGCACACACACACACACACACACACACACACACACACACACACACACACACACACACACACACACACACACACACACACACACCGCGTAGTGTAGTGGTTAGCATGCTCGACTCACAATCGAGAGGCCCGGGTTCGAGCCCCAGCGCGGCGAGGCA
This sequence comes from Portunus trituberculatus, assembly GCF_017591435.1. Lineage (NCBI taxonomy): Eukaryota > Metazoa > Arthropoda > Malacostraca > Decapoda > Portunidae > Portunus > Portunus trituberculatus. The sequence goes on along the minus strand of NC_059271.1, from coordinate 16,888,638 downwards.
AATGGGCAAGTCTCTTAATGTGTGGCCCCTATTCACCTAGCAGTAAATAGGTACGGGATGTAACTCGAGGGATTGTGGCCTCGCTTTCCCGGTGTGTATTATGTGTTGATGTGGTCTCAGTCCTAACCGAAGATTACGGAGCTCTGAGCTCGCTCCGTAATGGGGAAGACTGGCTGGGTGACCAGCAGGCAACCAAGGTGAAATACACACACACACACACACACACACACACACACACACAATTCACACGACTACTGCAAAAAAATTTTAATTGAAAAGTTATAGGATGTAAAAATGAAAAAAATGTAGCCAGACTTTTTTTTTATACGAGTTCGAGAGTGATAATGCATTTCCGCGCCGCTGATAAACTTCTCACTCCGGAGTTATCGTGAAAGTTAACCGTTTAATCAAATTTACATGTCGCACAGATTCTGGAAATAAACGAAAACTTACGGTTCTTTTGCTGAGCGTTCCATCCATCACCGCTATTTTTCACCTCCATTCAAGACGCCTCGGTAAAGATTCACACGCTCTCTCCCTCTGCTTCCTCCGTGCCTCTCTTCATCTCCGTGTCGTGAATTCTCAGTCGCGCTGCAGCTGACATTTTTGCTTCATTGCTGACATGAGAGTGTTGGACAAAAAATTCGCATTGGAATGGAGTGACTTTCGTTTCATCTTCACTATGGACTGGAGTCTCTGAGGGGAAGGAACATCAGGTTTTATCAGAAAGCTAAACGAACCATATGACATCCAGTTCTTTCCTATACCGTCTTCCTAGTACATACACTAGGGAATTTCAACTTTTTCCTCTCCCTTTCTTTTTTTGTATACTGTATCAAAGCAGTTCCTTATATAAAGTTGAGTGAATTTCAATTTTTTTCCGTTTTACTTTCGTCCACACAGACAGCCAAATTCCAACTTTTCCTCGTCAGTTTGTTAAGCGATAATTGTCCCTCGTGTTCTTGTGCATTTTTAGACCAGATAGATTGACTGACCTGCTATCAGTCTGCATTCTAACAATCAGTCACTGTTAACCTATTTCGACATACAGACGACAATGGCTGCATGTTTCCTCTTTATTAATCTTCTTTTCAACACTCCATTCCCTGTACTGGATTACTTCTATTTTAATTAATATCTGTTCCAACACTCCAGACATGATAATGACTCGCTCATCACCGCAGTGTCAGGTTTAAAATGTCTTTGTACCTCCATGGGAAGCGTTCCTACTGTGATTGCCGTGAGCTGGGAGGCGTTAAGGGGAGATCATTCTGAGATAGCTAAAGAATAAACAGTCCACCGCGATATTGAGAAAAACGAACATTACCATAACTGTGTAAGCAAGGAAGGCCCAGTAATGCGTGTGCGTGTGTTCTTCAGAGGTCACGGGTGGTGTTGGTGAGATTGCGATGTTGGAGTGTGTTGAAATATTTGTGTGTCCAGAGTTGCTTCGTGAGACTTTGTTCCTGGTTTGTTCGTTTTTTTTTTTTTTCTTTTCCTCCTAGTAGACTTTTTTTTCTAGCTCCTGTCAGTGCATATTCGAATTAAATGTTGTGAGTCGTGTTTGTTTACTGCAGGAATATGAATAAGAATCCCTGGTGTGTAATGCAGGGCTGAGCGAGAGCATTTTATGAAAGAAAACGCGTGTGTAAGAGTAGGTGGAATGCTCTTGCAATTAGAACGCAATGTTGGAATTAGTTTACCGAGGAATGTGTAAAGTTGAGAGCTTTTAACGGAGACAAAAGCTCAGTATTGGGAGGCGCCTCGAGGGAAGGAGAGGGTGGGAGGGGGAAAGTTCGAGGAGGAGGAGGAGGGGGCGTTCCTTAAGCTCTCAGGGGCCTGCATTGGAAAGGCTCTCTCAGGGATCTGTGATGAGGTGGCGATGGTGGTTGGGAGGGCGGGGAATCTTAGCGGCAGTCATGGTGAATACTTGAGATTGCTGTCTGTCTGTCTGTTTGCCTGTCGGTTTAAGTTTTGCTCCTTTTCTCTGTCTGCCTGTATCTCTTTTTGCTCTCTGTTTGTCCTCTCTGTTTGATTTCTGTTTCTCTTTGCGTTTGCTTGCTTGCCTCTGTTTTTTCAGTTTTTCTTTCATTCCTTTGCTTTCCTGTTTCTTTTTCGCGTTTGTTTACTTGCTTCTCTGTTTACTGTATTGGCTTACTTGTCTGCCTGTTGTCTGGTCTCTCTTTGTGTCTGTTTGCATGCATGTATGTGACCGTGTGTCTCTGCTTGGCGCACTTCCCGTTCTTCACAAAATGGCATAGCAATTGTAGTAATAGTTTTGAAAGTTTTCCCACCAAGAGTTTCGAGACAGAAACGAAATCTCAGGAAAGAAAAATACTTGCGTGTGTGTTCATAGTTTTTAGTGAGCGGTTTTTCATTCGTCTCTCTCTCTCTCTCTCTCTCTCTCTCTCTCTCTCTCTCTCTCTCTCTCTCTCTCTCTCTCTCTCTCTCTCTCTCTCTCTCTCTCTCTCTCTCTCTCTCTCTGATTATGGCATTCATTTTGTACACAACAGATAATGATATTCACGTATTTCCATTTTATTACCTTTTTTTTTTATCTGTAAGTAAGAAATAAAGAGATATTGCAGGCTGCTGGGGATTTATTTACTGATTCTCTGATCCAGAAGTATAAAGAGAATATCAAATGAAAGAAATACTTCAACTCTCTTCCGCAGTGGAGAAAATACATGGAATTCAAAACTGCTTGGGTCTTCTAAAGCTGCTACGATGACTTATTCATAGCATCGCTTTTCAATTTGTCACTTTTTTGTCCTTTTTTTTCTGTTTCGCTTTTTATTTTATTTTTCAAGGGAAGCATCGATGTGGCGCCGCTTCGTTCGTCAGGCGGTGATAGCTCTGCGGTGCGGCCAAAGTGGAGTGTGAAGGTTCTCGCCTCTAGCCACTCACTCACACCACCGTTACACTCTTACATGCACACTCATCGACCACACCACCGCCACACTCTTACACTCATACATGTTTACTTGCCAAGATACACTAGATTCCCATTTCTATTTTGGATTTTATACCCATTTCAAAGAATTGCTTAGCCCTTTTGCTGGTTAGTTGCTTATACATCCATTGGAAAATAAGCGTAAAACGATTAAAATTGAAAGAATTATTCGTCTAAACATGTTTGAGTTTAAATAGTTTAGTTTCATCGATTTCTTCAGCTTAATGAAATGGTGCGTTAGAAATTCATATAATTTTGGAAGAAAAACACCCAAAGAAAAAAAAAAGAATTGAAGAGTAGTGATTGAATATTTAACGCAGATTTTTAGTGCACGTAATATGCTTTTAACCTAATAAGATTACTGGAGTCCCTCAAACTAAATATTAAGTGTCATTATCTGTCAAAGGATTGGAACATAAAACACCAAACACTTCCCTTCCACTTCACTGATTCCTTTGGTGAACGTAAGTGGATTCAGGAACAAAGTCTGGCCCAGTGCAGCACAGAGTGACTCCTCCATAGTGCAGTAACTCCAGGACCTCAACTGATTATTTTCCCCGCACCGCCCATTTTCCGGCCTTTGGAGAGGCTTTTTGCTTAAATTTAGGCTTTCCAAACTGAAATGAAATTTATCGGAGGAAGTGCCATTAAGGACATGGTGTGGGTGGAGGGTGAGGCAAGTGGCGTGGTGCAGGCAGGTATGTGGAGAGGAGATTTGGGTGGAGTCTGGGAGTAGAGGCTGGGGTGAGTTGGACCTGAGAAAGTTGTCACGTCTTTCTTTTATTATTCCTTGTTTCATTTCAGTAACACAATCTCTAGCGTCTCCATCCCACTCAAAAAGAAAAATCAATCACTTATCACTTTTTCATGGTTATTTATTTCTACAGACGATCTGGAATCATGAAAACAAACACCCTTGAAAAGCTACAACTCTCACTACAGGCAGTTGGGAGCTGAGGAAAGAAGTCACCAGCATGTCTAAGCACACTGACTGTTACCGCATACAATTGACTCTGAAATATGTCATAGACACGTGTGTGGAATCACGTTGCGATGGAAAAGGTAGCAAAGAATTGGTTTATAGAATCCTATCTTACCTTGTTGAAATGTAAAATTGTTTCGTGGCGGAATAACAAACTTTTTGGTGTAAGATTCCTTCCTTGTTATGTAGTCTGGTGAGTGTTTGGTTGCGTGCATTGCGGAGGTGACCTGTTAAAGGGATCCGTCGCTCTCCACGCTGGCTAGTCTTCAAAGCGACCTTTCATCACTAACAGTTTCCTGAAACACTGTACTGGAAATGTAGGTCATCGTGAAGGCGCTCATGAACCGATTGTGTTCACATGAGCGTGGTTACAGCAGGACTTCCACCTTGTCCACTCACGTCATTTACCTACCTCGTCCTCTCTTCCTCTCCACCTCCCTCCCTCCTCCCTACTCTTGAGTGTGTGGCGTGAGTGCTGGGCGGAACAACGTGTATTCTGCATAACTTTTCTTTGTCATGTCACGTTGCGTCACGTCACGACTCACACACACACACACACACACACACACACACACACACACACACACACACACACACACACACACACACACACACACACACACACACACACACACACACACACACACACACACACACACACACACACACACACACACTCTCTCTCTCTCTCTCTCTCTCTCTGTATATATATATATATATATATATATATATATATATATATATATATATATATATATATATATATATATATATAACTACCTATCTATCTATTTTTCTATCTTGACGGTAATGTGTGGTCATTCCTACCTTGATACGTTAATGGTTACCTGCGAGAAATGGGCAGAACATAATCATTCTGTCGCGGCGGTGTTGTGTTGATTGCACAACCGAGGAACACCTTTGTTCATTAAAGAGAAAACAACGCCTCGTCCTTCCCTCCAATGATAATAGATAAATAGACAGAGAAAGAAAAAAAAAGGTATGATGATAAATTATTCATGTTATATCTTGCCTTTACAAGATTTTTTTTTTTATTTGCTTCCCTCATTTCCTAATATTCTTCATATATTCTTAAAAGGTGTAGTGGAAATGGAAAAGGTGTCCTCTTTGAGTGTGTGTGTGTGTGTGTGTGTGTGTGTGTGTGTGTGTGTGTGTGTGTGTGTGTGTGTGTGTGTGTGTGTGTTCTTCCTTTATAATCTTTTGTGAATTCCCTCCACGGTGAAAGTTACGTCTTTTCTGCTGCTGCAAATGAAAAAAGAGAGAGAGAGAGAGAGAGAGAGAGAGAGAGAGGCTTGAGAGAAGTGATGGACAGGAAATTGCTGAGACTGAAACGTGATGGACTCGTGTGTGAAGGAAAAGTGACGTTCGCATCACCATTAGAGGCACAGCGAGGAGGCAGGCGCGCTTAGGTCATTCCTCCTCCTCCTCCTCCTCCTCCTCCTCCTCCTCCTCCTCGTTAACACTTTCCCCAACAAACACAAGTAGTCAGACGTAGATTACATATTTTCTTTTCACTCTCTACTAAAATTCCATGTGATATTTAAATATCACATGGTTTCGCCTTTTTTCTTGCCAGCCTCGGCTGGAGGGAGGGGTGGGTCGGGAGGAGCCTTCTGCTTTGCTGTCCTGTCTTTACCACTGGTAGTTAGTAGATAGTCTCAACAAACAACCTAAGACCTAAGGTTCTGTTGCTGTTTGTCCTCCTTTGTATTCCTTTGTATTCCTCCTCCTCCTTCTCCTCCTCCTCCTCCTCCTCCTCCTCCTCCTCCTCCTCCTCCTCCTCCTCCTCCTCCTCCTCCTCCTCCTCCTCCTCTTCCTCCTCCTCCTTGTCTTCTTTTCCCCTCATTTTCTCGCTAGTATTAATTTACATACCATTTTTGTCAACCTCCTGCACCTCATCCTCTTTCCTTCCTTTCATTATCCTCCACCGCCTCGTCCTCCTCCTCCTACATTCCACCTTCTCCACCCTTCCTTCCTCCGTATATCTAATCCTCTCCTGTCGGCCGTTATTACCACACGTCCCTTCCTTATTTCTCCGGTCCTGGGTTTCCAGCGCTATGCTCACGCTTTTTTTTGGTATCAATGCTCCATTTAACTAGTCTTTCGTAAGCTGTCGTATCACTAATACATTGATTAATTATGTGAATGTGAAAGTAGAAGCAAAATGTAGCGTGAATGAAGTTTATCGTTGCAAAGATTACTTTACCAGGCCTTCCTTAGCTATCGTGTCCCAAATGTATGTATAAAAGTGGAAGCAGAACGCAGTGGGAATGAAATCTTAAGACTACAAGGTTAGTTTACCCGTCAAGTAGTTGCCTGTATGAGTAGGTAAAGATGTAGACAAAGAAACATGACAGGAAGTCGGTAAGTAGGTAGTGAAAAGATAGAGTTGACTCATCTTGCATGAAATGAGGTTCTGGCAATGGTGAGTACAGTGTCTACATTAGTGTGAGAGAAGAGCAAAGAAATAAAGAGGATGGTTGGCCAAACAAACAAAGGAGTTAATGAGAGGGAGAGAAAGTATAAAAAACTATGAGGAATATAAAATGACAACATTTTTTGAAAGGGGTAGTATGCAAGAAAAGTTTTGGGTACGAATGAAGGCGAGTGAAAGCAAAAATGTAGTGAAAAGTGTTATATTTTGAGTAGATGTTTTGAGCGTTCGTTGAGAGGCGGGTGAGGCTCATAAAGACTGACAGGAAGGTTGTATTTTGCCTGCGTATCAATCATGAGTGTAAAGGGAAGGGATGAAAGGGTGTGCCAACTACAAAAGCATTGGTTTGTTTGATATTGCAGAAGATAAGTTCGGGAGGGTAATGATTGCTAGGGTTATTCAAAGCTGAGTAACGGAGTGAAGAACAAGATGGTTTTAGAGAAGGTGCAATAGAGTCTGTAATAGAAGGGCTTAGAATTGAAAAACTTGTGTGAAAAGGACTCACAGACATATGAAACACGTAACTGTAAAAATTGCTTATTTGCGTCTGGTTCAGGCTTATAGAATGGCTGTACGTCTGCTGATAACAATTACGAAATATGTTAAAGATTTGTGGCATTTAAAAACCTACTTAGAAGGGATTCACAAATACATGAAGCACATTACTGATATAATTTCTATATTACTTTTAGTTTTAGGTTTATATGATGGTTGTGTATTTGCTGAGAGATTATTAAACGTAAGAGGTTGTTTTTGAGATACCTAGACTTAAGAAACGTCCGTAGAATGAATTTACAGACACATAAGAACACGATAGACAGAAAATCACTATTTACCTTTTGTGTATCTGCCGAGAACCATTAGAAACTCATGTGAGGGAAAGTAATGGATGTGAGAGGGGAAGAACAAGATATAAGTAAATCCTAAAAGTGTTATTTGATGATGTAGTTATGCGTTCCTAATATTGTTATGTAAGACGTGATGAACTGAAAGCTTGTGTTGTTGGACAATAAGGAAAGAATGAAGCACAGCACGAAGAGAAAGCGAAAAGCGGGTAAGTTATTGTTGATATGATGACGGAAACATAAATGAGGAAACAGTTGTGCAAAAAGAAATCGCAGTTGAATCTAGCAAAGCACAATTGATAAGGTTTAACATATAAGCACTGCGAGAGAGAGAGAGAGAGAGAGAGAGAGAGAGAGAGAGAGAGAGAGAGAGAGAGAGAGAGAGAGAGAGAGAGAGAGAGAGAGAGAGAGAGAGAGAGAGAGAGAGAGAGAGAGAGAGAGAGAGAGAGAGAGAGAGAGAGAGAGAGAGAGCATAAAAAACATTATTTATAGGTATTGCTTTTAGATAACAAACACAAATATGAAAAGATAAGGCAAATAAATCGTACTGAATAACTGTGTCACTAACGAAAGGAAGAGAAGAGAGAAAGAAAATACAGGATATAATACAGATAAGAAACAGAAAGGCATATAGAAGGGAGAGGAAAATCCAAAGTAAGCGTTGGGAAGAGTGAATAAATGCGGTGTAATGTGGCAAAGGTGGAAGTTGAAGAGGTGATGAGATGCTCGTGAACGGCGTGGCACTTCTGCCGGTGGTAAAGTTGTGTTATTAGGGTCTCTAAGCGTGAATGCTGGTGAAAGTTACAGCTGTCGCGAGCCGTGAAAGGGTAAGGCGGGGAGACCTGTATAGGCAAACATACCTGTTTTTATGTTGCAAAATATCTGGTGTTTCTACGGTGTTTAATAGTGTTACTTCTGAGAATCTAAATCGCAGTTCAGTTGAGAGAGAGAGAGGGGGAGAGAGAGAGAGAGAGAGAGAGAGAGAGAGAGAGAGAGAGCGAGAGAGAGAGAGAGAGAGATACCTTGCGATCTAGTGTGTCTATAAAAGCAAAACTGGGATTATTTCATGAGGATATATATATACAGTGAGAATTTTTAGGTGAGGCTGTGGGGCTCGTGGCTATAAACTACTGGATATAGGGAACCGATAGTATAAGAAAGGCGTTGGAATACTTGTTGGGGGATTACATAGGAAACAAACATACTCGGAAACCTATTGATTCCTAGCAAAGGTGTCTGCTGGAGGTATATGTTACTGCTGTCGTTGCTTCCCATAGGACAGAGAGAAGGGGTGGACTAGTGCATGTAAAAGAAGGAATTGTATATGTGAGATTCCTTGCCTGTTTATTGTTATTTATATTTGTTCTCTTTCTCACTCCTCTTATCTCGTATTTATATCATTTTCTTCAATCCTCTCTAACTCTTCGTGTAATATGAACGCATTTTTCCCTCTTCATCCTCCTTCTACTCCTCCTCCTCCTCCTCCTCCTCCTCCTCCTCCTCCTCCTTTTCTTTTACTCCTTGTGGTCTGGTCTGCTATAGGAGAAAAGCATTAAGACTCCTCAGGGTTTAAGATAGCTAGCTTTTTTTTTTCTGTTTTTTATTCAATTTGCATTTCAATTTGTTTATCTATTTATTTTCGGTCTTGCTTTGTTTTTTTGTTTATGGGTGGTGACTGGAAGTTGAGGAAGAATATTCTCTCTCTCTCTCTCTCTCTCTCTCTCTCTCTCTCTCTCTCTCTCTCTCTCTCTCTCTCTCTCTCTCTCTCTCTCTCTCTCTCTCTCTCTCTCTCTCTCTCTCTCTCTCTCTCTCTCTCTCTCTCTCTCTCTCTCTCTCTCTCTCTCCCCTGCTCTTTGCTAGTCTGTTTGACAAAATAGTTGAAAAAAATATATCTCAATTCATTATTCAGTCAAGCACTTCGCTCTACGATATTCACTTTCGATGCATATAACTCACTCACCAATTATGGATAGTACCTCATTCATTCATTCATTTATTCATTCATTCGCTACCTCACGCTTTGTTCTTTTTTTTCTTTTTAATCTTTGTATTGGAAATCTCAGAGAATAAAATGTTCGGTTTTTTATCAGCAAAGGAATTCAATTTGTTCCCCTTTTTCCTTGCATAAACCATCGCTGTCCCTCCATCAACCCAACTTTTTTTTTCTTATAATCCTCACGAAAGACTTCCACCACACAAATAAGCCTCGTCCCCCCTTCATCTCTTTCCCAGTTCTTCTCTCTCTCTCTCTCTCTCTCTCTCTCTCTCTCTCTCTCTCTCTCTCTCTCTCTCTCTCTCTCTCTCTCTCTCTCTCTCTCTCTCTCTACCACAAGAAAACCGTCTCTTCACAGTAAAACTTTATCTTGAAACTTCCCTCATCATATTACATTACAGCATCCTCTCTACTTTCCCGCGTCCATACACACACAGAAAAAAAAAAAAAAATACTTTCTTTCCTAGTTTTTTTTTTTTTTCACCACCTAATATGATAAAATCTTGCCTTCCCCCCAGCCAGACCTTCTCCCCAGATATTCGTCTTGAGTTCTCCCACGCCATGATAATTGTCTCAGTACTCTCCCACACCCAGTAAAAGACGCATTTCTCTCCCAGCTCTCTCAGGCAGTACATGAAACCCCCGGCCCCCTCATGCTTGTTTCTCCCACTACTCTCCCATACACGATCCACCTTTCTCACCCAGTACATGTAAGCTTCACCCCTTTTACTCACCCCTTCCCCTTGAAAACACTTTCCCACTCTATGAAAAACATATTCGCTTCGTTCCTTCCTCCTTTTTCACAGTAGATAGCTTCCTCCAGCCTTCCTCCACCTTCCCTCGACTCTCCCCACGCTAAATAACACAGGGACTCCCTATCCACCTCGTACACCCACACAGAGGGGGCAGGGGGAGGCAGGGGGGAACATGAGAGTGGGGGCAATGACGTCATCAGCGGCCGGGCCAGAGTAGCATTGGGGAAAGGGAGGGTGTGGGTGTGGGCGTGACGTCACGTGGAGTTTGTGAGGCGTTGAGATGGGCGTGGCTGATGTAGGGAGGTGGCGGGTCGGGAGAGAGAGAGAGAGAGAGAGAGAGAGAGAGAGAGAGAGAGAGAGAGAGAGAGAGAATATTGACGATGTATTAAGTCCATGGTGTGAGGGAGAGAAGGAGAAAGAAAAATAGAGAAAGAGCGAGAGAGAGAAGAAAATGTATGTATATTTTAGTTTCTATCGTGGTGGAATTTCTCTTGTGGGCGATATAGTACTTGGGGAAGGCTGCTTTTTGTCTTGTTGGGTGGTGGTGGTGGTGGTGGTGGAATTAAGTTGTGTGGATGGATGGTGGAGAAAGACACTGTGTTAAGATTAAGGCTTGTGTTGGTTGTGGTGCGGAGAGAAGAATCGGAGGAGAAGGAAAAAGAGCTGGATGAGGAAGGAGAAGGAAGAAAATTAAAAGAAAACAGTATAGGAGAGTAGAAACTAAAGCTACATAGTGTTCATAGTCAAGTTTCCTGTAGTGCAGAAGAACAATATTGTAACCAAAACATACAAGATAGAGCATGAAAACTAAATTACACACTGTTTAATCTCATATAAGAATTCATATAAGGAGTTGCATCATCTATTTTTTCTTATTAATGTACTGTTATTGGGCTTCATTGATCTCCCTGTCACATAATAAGACATACACACGAATAACAATAGCGCTAGGCATAACCTTAGCTATTGGCATCTGACAGAAACGGTGGTGATGGTGGTGGAAGGCGTAATATTTTCACTACTACATCAGTTTAATTTCACTTTTGACACCACAAGAGAATCTTATCTTGAGAATAGAATAACAAATAGTATTGTATAGAATATTGGACACATAAACAGCATACTCAGACAGTGGTAAAGACAGTAAAATGGTTAAATACTATCAATATCACACCAGTAGTTCAATCTTTATACACTTGAGAGGATTTGAACAAGGAAGTCAACATTTTTCTATTCAATCAGTTAAAAATCTAGTTATTCTTTCACTACAGCTGCACCTTTCTTTATTCTAATCCAATTACTCTTTAATAATTGCTTCATTTTATTCATCCTTCTAACAGTAAGTGATATGAAGTAGAGTGAAAATAATCTGTTTTAATAGAGTTATGAGACATCGAGACGTGTGTGTATGTATGTGCATGAGTGTGTGTGTATGGGTGGGTGCGTGGGTGGGTGGATGTGTGGATGAAGCAACGAACTCCGTAAGATTAGGTGAAGTGTGCATCGCGTGTCGCAAGGAATGACGTTGGGCGTGATTGGAATGAATGTTTGAGATGAGCTGCTCTTGTGAAGGAGAGATGGACCGTAAAGGAACATGGTTAGGCAGAAAGAGAAAAAATTGAAAAGAAGGGAATAACGGAGTGAGTTTTCGGTGATTTGAAAAGACAGAGATAGAAGAAAGATAGGACAATGGAAGGTTTTTTGGAGAATAGTAAGATGGGGTAGGTAAAAGAAGTAAAATAAAAGTTGAATGAAAAGCAAAGGTAAATGAAAAAAAAGAAAACGAAGGTAAAAATTAAAAAAAGACGGATAGAAAGTAAAGGAAAGGAGAAAGGAGGAAAAAATGATGATAAGGGAAAGTAGAATGATAATAAAATGAAGGGAAAAATGGAAGAGTAAAATAAAGGGAAAAGAAGACGAGAAGTTGGAATTTAAAGGGAAAGAAGGAAGAGAAACAAAACAAATGGTAGTGTAAGGGATGAAAATAAAGGAAAGGAAGAAGGAAAAAAAAGACGATGAGGAAAAGTAGAATGATAATAAAAGGAAGGGAAAAAGGAAAGAGTAAAATAAAAGAAAAAGAAGACGAGGAGTGGAATTTAAATGGAAGGAAGGAAGAGAAACAAGACAAACGGTAGTATAAGAGAATGAAGGGAAAGAAAATAAAGGGCAGAATATAATAGGAGGAAAAAATGAGACCGCTAATATCACGTTAAGGGAAGGAATGGAAAGAGTTGAATGGAATGAAAGAAGACAAAGGGTAGAAGGTAAAGGGAGGGAGGTAAAAAGGAAGGGAAAGGGTAAGTGTACACCATCAGCCTTTAATTAAGATGTGGTGGAGCCTCCAGATTGATGTGGAAGGATAAAGTGAGCTGAACCCGGCCTGAAAAATTGTCCCCCTTACTCTTTATTATACTCTCTCTCTCTCTCTCTCTCTCTCTCTCTCTCTCTCTCTCTCTCTCTCTCTCTCTCTCTCTCTCTCTCTCTCTCTCTCAGGCCAGCGAATTTTTCATTGTTGTTCTGTTATTTTTCACTTTATTCTCCTCTTTTTGTTCGTAATATCTCAGTATTAGCATATTGTATTACCACTGAATGCAATATACTAACTACATTAATACTTTTGTTCGCGTCTATTGCATTACTCTCATCCACCGAACAGCCACTCTATCACTTTACAATGCATCACCATCACCCGACGCGTGCTGCCATAACATAAATTTTCTTCCATTTTTGTGACGCGTCCATGCCATGCCACGCCATACATACACCACATACCACACACTACCATGACTACCATTATAATCACCATGGCTATTATTACATACATACATTGCCCCATTATTACACAGCTCCATCCATTATCATTACCGCCTCATTAGCCTCACCACTGCATCTGCCTCCACTTTCGTCGCTGCCTCTACAACCACCACTGCCATCGTCGCTAAGCCTTACCGAAAACCTCCTCACGCTGTAATAATCGGACCATTAACGCCGCGGCTCAGAACCACCGTGGTAATGTGCAAATGGATTGGGATGATAGGGGTGGATTTCGCACCGCTGACGTCATGGGAACTTGAGTGTATAACTGGGAGTGTGTTCCTAAGCCTTTTGTTGTGTGTTGTTTATATTTCACAGGATGTAGTGGAGGTTCTTTCGGTTTTCAAAGGTATTTCTATGATTCTAGTGATAGTTCAACGATATCCAGAGACATTATAAAAAATATCTGCATTACCTTCCTGGTCTTACTTTGTATGTTTTAGAGGATGCAGTGGAAGTTATCTGCGTTTTCAATGGTGTTTTTGTTATTCTACTAACAGTTTAACAGGAATTCCGCATCACTAATGGAAGAAAAGAACTGATCATTTGTAGGATCTATCTGGTATTGTCATTCATTTACCAAGATGTCATGGAGATTATCAAAGATATCAAAGGCGCCTTTAATGAGTCTGATGGCAGTTTATTAAGGATTGTGCACTGTTGATAGGAAAGAAACATGAGAACACGACTGTTATCATCATCATGCGCCAGTATTCCTCCTCCTCCTCCTCCTCCTCCTCCTCCTCCTCCTCCTCCTCCTCCTCTTCTTCCTCTTCTTCCTCCTCCTCCTCTTTTTCGCTCTCTTTTTCATGAATAGCAGTTTTTTCTTCAATCTTTAGCCATTTTCTACATATGTTACTCTTCACTTCTTAAACTGATCGGTGTAGTCTGTATGAGAAAAAAAATACGTATCACAACAACTAATAATAAGACAGATGAAACACCTCTGTCAACATCATGCCTTCCTTATCACCGTACCCTTGTCACTCCAGCTCACTCTTATTGACACCCGCATCATGCACACTCCCCAACACCAACACCCATCACTGTCCCCCAATACCCGCATGCCCTCCACCCCCACCCCTCCCTCAACTACCCCATCACAGGCTCATCCCCAATACTGTCTCTTTGCAATCGATTATCGGCTCTGTTATGTGTGTGGATGCAAACATTGGTGGCTTTTATATAGGAAATACTCGTTGTGTGCGTATATACGTTTCAGCAACACAAGTCAGGCGGGTCGGAGGTAAGGCTGCCACCTGATTTTGAAGGAGCGAGGCTGCCTGAGGTACCGCATCAGAGGCGAGTAATATACACACACACACACACACACACACACACACACACACACACACACACACACACACACACACACACACACACACACACACACACACACACACACACACACACACACACACACACACACACACACACACACACACACACACAAAGCACATACAGCACACGGTGATCTATTGCTAGACGTATAAATTAATTGGATAGTTAGAAAGGGATACAAAACGTTGATGGATATTAACGTGACTATTTTAAAACTATGTGGATGACAAAATGCAGCCAGTTAATCACGTCCAGCACACGAGCGAGTGGGTTCTACGTTCTCAGCTGCAGTGTTCTCAAAGTCGCTTGAAGCAAAGGAGAGAATTTTATGATGTGTGAAGTGCAAGTAGATTATTATGTCTGAGGAAAAAATGTTTGGTGGTTTCTTAAGGAATACTGCAAAAAATAATTAGTGTGCCTTGCTTCCATTGAATAAAAGAGATTTGATTATAACTTCTGATTTAATAAGTGGACTTGAGCTTGTGGACAAAGACTTTCTTATGCGGTATAATGAGGTAACAAGAAGACATGAATATGAATCATGTCAGACTACATGTTTGAAGAATTTAAATGAAAAATGGAGCTTCCCATAAACTTGCAGTGACATTGGAAATTGTGTGGAGGGGAAGGTGTAGCAGGAATGAAATAATTATTCATAAATTCAGAGGAAGTAAAAATCTGACATTGTTAGAACGAAACGAGAACGAAATCCTGTACTACACACGCACGCACACACACACACACACACACACACACACACACACACACACACACACACACACACACACACACACACACACACACACACACACACACACACACACACACACACACACACACACACACACACACACACACACACACACACACACACACACACACACACACACACACGCCGGCAGCTCAGTGGTTAGAGAGCTGGCTTCACAAGCCAGAGAAGCGGGGTTCGATTCCTCGGCCCGGTGGAGATATTTGGGAGTGTCTCCTTTCACGTGTAGCCCCTGTTCACCTAGCAGTGAGTAGGTACGGGATGTAAATCGAGGAGTTGTGTCCTTGTTGTCCCGGTGTGTGGTGTGTGCCTGGTCTCAGGCCTATCCGAAGATCGGAAATAATGAGCTCTGAGCTCGTTCCGTAGGGTAACGTGTGGCTGTCTCGTCATAGACTGCAGCAGATCAAAACAGTAAAACACACACGCACACACACACACACTGAAGCCTTCGAAACATTCCCAACCAGTGCATTACACTTACAAGGCGCTGCTCTGCTGAAAACTTTCCTTCCCTGTGAATACGCCGGACCCAATCAAGGGAGATGCAAGGAATAGATGAAGAAATATGAGTTCTAGAGGAAAGGAAGCATAGTTTATCTTTTCTTCGCCGCCTCAGCCACCTTGCGCTTTGGCCTCAACGCGAACTACTAATTGAGATCAGGAGTTTTATCGTTTAGTTAATACAGTCTTGCTCGCTGACCTCCCTCGTGTAGGAAATTCGCCCATGACAGGAATCAAAGAGAACGCAAGATTGGCTCTAAATTGCCTGTCTCGACTGGTCTGTAAAATGTTAGGGAATCGTGAATGTCCACATGTTATTATATTGTTAATGGTAATGGTGATAATGACACCAATAATAGGTTTCTGTTTTATCATTTGTAAAT
>NC_059271.1:16865347-16867847 GCF_017591435.1 Portunus trituberculatus | reverse complement strand
ACACACACACACACACACACACATATATATATATATATATATATATATATATATATATATATATATATATATATATATATATAAATAAATAAATAAATAAATAAATAAATATATATATATATATATATATATATATATATATATATATATATATATATATATATATATATATATATATATATATATATATATATATATATATATATATATATATATATATATATATATATATATATATATATATATATATATATATCATTCCGTAGCTCTTTGCTATGATTTGTATAGTTGAGAGACAAGACTGAAGCTGTGTGGCAAGTCCCGGGAGTGTTAGCGGCGAGAACTTCTGATTATTCATGTACTGGACCGTTTAATCTACTGTAGATATGACCACCGCTTTGATAATTACGTCTCTTGAATTCTGTGTTTGTTTGTTTTTTTATCAGTCTCATGAAATGTTGAACCGAGGGACTGAGAGGGTTAGAAATCATTATCAAGTTTTGGAATCACTTGTACTTAGATTGCTACTACGTAGAGTGAGTTCCCATCGTAAAACTCCTGTTCATTTGTAATTCTTTTTTTTTTTCACATATATCTGCTGGAAAAAAAATTTTCAATGACGAATCCTTAAAACTGTATCATCGTTGAGCTTTACTGCCAAAATTTCTTCTCCAATATTTATATCGCCGTTATCTGTCTTTTCAGGACTGTTGAAAAAAATAATTCCTTTGTAAGACAAGCTTTATCATCTCTCAGATAATTCTGTCAGGTAACTTGCGTGGACCTTCCGCTGCGTTTGAACGATCAAGATGTGTAATGGGAACCACTTATATCTTAAGGACCACTTTTCCTCTGTCCCCATCTCCTACTTCATGTAATTGAGTTTGATATGAGTAAATACCACTCACTCTCTCACCGACTGTGATATAAGCTACTCTAGTTAGGCTTCAAAGGGTGTCTCCGGATGTCCCCTTATATATTAGTTTGTAGCACCACATGACTTGTTTGACAGTGTGTGCGTTGCCCCTACTGTACCACACCTGAACACTTTACAAAAAATTGCCCGGTAACACTTAGCTTTCTTATGAAAGATTTGTATTAAAGAGGCACTTAGTCGAAGAGTTAGTTTCATCTTTAGGATAGCAGTGCCGTCATATGGTTTGTAACAATAACATGGCTTGGGAGAATTATCATTGGAATCACGCGTCGAAGGCAAAACGAGAAGTGGTAGTGAAACAGACCTGGGTGGAACCGTAGACTTTTTGAAGCGCCAAAAGCACTACAGAACGGTATCCTTGTATATTGCTCTCTCGCTTTCCTTGATTTCTTAGTGTGTGTGTGTGTGTGTGTGTGTGTGTGTGTGTGTGTGTGTGTGTGTGTGTGTGTGTGTGTGTGTGTGTGTGTGTGTGTGTGTGTGTGTGTGTGTGTGTGTGTGTGTGTGTGTGTGTGTGTGTGTGTGTGTGTGTGTGTGTGTGTGTGTGTTCTTATTTTTGCCATCGCTAAACGAAAAATACCATTGATATTGTATGGATCCATTTCGTTATATTATCCTGAAGAATAATAAGAACAAAATGAAACTTTCACAAAAGCCGTACCATTTGTTATGACGCAGGCAGTAATAATTCTTTCACTAGGTTCTCTTTGTTGCTTGGACTTGCACTGCTCGTGTTCCTGCGCTGGTGAGGGAAGGTAAAGAATATAATGAAACCCTTAACAAACCATCTCAGTCCTCGTGAAAAGTGTTCAGTGGCTGTTTAATGGTTTGCTTGTTGCTTGTGGGATGGAATTTTATGGTGAAGTGAAGTGCTCTCTCTCTCTCTCTCTCTCTCTCTCTCTCTCTCTCTCTCTCTCTCTCTCTCTCTCTCTCTCTCTCTCTCTCTCTCTCTCTCTCTCTCTCTCTCTCTCTCTCTCTCTCTCTCTCTCTCTCTCTCTCTCTCTCTCTCTCTCTCTCTCTCTCTCTCTCTCTCTCTCTCTCTCTAAATTTTGACACCCTCTCATCTCTAGATTATTTCATTTGAGTTTTGTAGTCTCTTCCGCCTCATCCATTTCTTTTTCTTCCGTTTCCTAATTTACTCTCCTCTTTTTTTTTTAACAACCTGTGGCTCTTGTAATTATCTCTTTGCTTTCTATCTCTTCTGAATTTTCCATTTCACTCGAACACTCTCAAAGCATTTTACGTTGAAATATTCTTTTGCGTTCTTGTTTTATCTTGTTTGTCTTTTACTACACTGTTGGATAATGAAGATGAGCTTAGAGGAAAACGATAAAATAAAAGAGAAAGTGGAAACGGAGGAAAAATAGGAGGAAAATGAAAAGAAGTAGGAGGGAGATAAGTAATTAGGGAGAGGTAAAAAAAAGAGGAACAGAAAGAGGAAAAGGAGAAGAAAAGACAGAGAAAAGAGAGAAAAAAAGGGAGAGGAGGAACAGGAACAGGAAATAAATGAGAGAGAGAGAGAGAGAGAGAGAGAGAGAGAGAGAGAGAGAGAGAGAGAGAGAGAGA
>NC_059271.1:16835347-16862847 GCF_017591435.1 Portunus trituberculatus | reverse complement strand
TAAGAAATAAATTCAAAGAGTTTCTTTGGCGATGTCAGCTCAATTTTTTTTGCACTGCAGATTTGGGAATTTTGTTGCAATGTCTTGTTTCATATATTTGCAGCTTTTTGGGGTATTTTTGTCAGCATGCTGAGCCTCAGTGAGTCTCAGTTTTGCCATTTGGGGATAATATGCCTGTTTTGTGTTGTAAATATGTTCCCTGGTTTAGTTGGTTATCTTTGGAAGGCGGTCCCGCTGTGTGGACGCGCTGAGGGCTGCCCCATCATGACACACGCTAAGTACATTTACCTGTACGTAAATTTTGTTGAAGCATGTTAGATGGATTATGTCGTTATGCTTGTTACTGTTATAGTGTAGAGTTAGGGGGCATGTCTGTGATGAGTGTACTGACTATCGCTAATGGCCGAGATTCGTGTGATATTGGCCATGCCTGGGGAGGGGAGCACACACGCCTGCAAGCCTGCCGCACCGGGATCGCATGTCGCCTTGTGCCTGACCGCTGCTGGAGGTCGCCACTGTAATGACAGTATGTGGCAATTTTTCAACACATCATGAAATATTTGTAATATGTAGCAACACTTCGCTGGAATCCTGGTGAGTATACAGAGTGAATGAGAGATGTGTTTGTTTACATTTATTGATGTATATTATACGATATTTTGTGTTTATTTTCAGGTGAGTTTTATTCATGTGACAGCGACTAAAAATATCATAATCAAGTAACTACATGGTTAATTATTTCAAGTCAACTTAAAATATGCTGTAGATGAAAACGCGTGGCTTTCGTCCCGAATAGACGAGAAGGTGGAACACCAGCGTCACAAGACAACAGCTTTCATTTTTAAACTGGCGGAATCTTGCCTCAAAATGGCGTGTGAGTTTTGTTTTCTTTATCATTTATTTACATACACATATTATTTTCTAAGGTTCTGTCAGTGTTGACAGAACCTTAGAATATAAGACGAACAGTGCTTGAACGGTAATGAAAGTGCAATTGACTCAGAAAGCAACATTCTCGGATTGCATGCTGCCTTGGCCAGAGCAGTTCTGGCGGGAAGGTTAAAAAATGAGGAGCAGCACTTACCTGGTCGTGTTGACCCCCTTATGTCCCAGGTGTTAGTATCTTCTGCTGTGCGATATAGGTTTGGTGATGCTGACCTGCTGTTTCCAGAGCCATGACAACATCGCTCCGCTTGAGTGCAAGGCGTCGATGTAAAGTGCGGCTTTAGAAACTCCTGTGTGTGTGTGTGTGTGTGTGTGTGTGTGTGTGTGTGTGTGTGTGTGTGTGTGTGTGTGTGTGTGTGTGTGTGTGTGTGTGTGTGTGTTTGCGTTTATTTTTCATGAAAAGTTGTGCAGACGGGAACGGAATAGTTAAATAAACTTTTCGGTGCAGCCTTTTCGCAAGGAATGTTTGGGAACTGAGCCAACCTTTGCGGATTCCAGAGTGCGTATGTGAAGTAGGGCGGAATAAAGAAAAGGCCAAGGAGAGGCTGCTAGTTTTTCAGTAAAATTAAAGGCTTGTTCGTATGTCCATTTTCTTAAAAAGTTCAAAAGTTAATAAATGATAATAAAGAAAATAATAACTCCCTAATATGTACAGTCCTGTAGGATCGAGTTATCACTTGAAGAATAAACATTTTGTTATCAGCCACAGCGAGCAACGGCATAGTATTTATGCTGCTGCAAGATGTATTATACATGCTGATAATAACAATAGTATTTTGGCATTTTCGTTATCATTAAATCTCCCGTAATTAAAACAAAGTGATTCAAAGAAGTTTTTTAATGTGGAGGGATTTTCCTTGTGGAATATAGCAATTATATACTGAAGGTGAGTTTAACAATGTCGGTGTTAATGAGAGTTTCAAACTGCAGTCTCCGAAAGAAAACTGTAGCAAGTGCTTGTAACTGTCAAAAAAGATCAACGGACATCGACATGAATGAACAAAGAGCAGCACTGGAGGAAAGACTGCGGCTCAAAAAGCTGTGTGGCCCTTGGGAGAACACTGGATACCCTTCCGGCCAGGCGAGTGTAGAGGGTCGGCGCAGCGCTGTCACTCCTTGCAGGAGGGCAGCGTGCTGGCAAGCTCTTCCTTAAAATCAATACCGTGGTGGCAGCATCCATGACGGACCTCTGTCACAGAATTAAACGTAGGGATTGTCTACTCATGGACGCTGTGTAGGTAGTTAGGGGAGTGGTCTAGGGGTATGGTTCGGAGAGTCCGAAAAAAAAAATTGATCTTAACTTCAAGCTTAACTCACAATAGAGAATTCCCGAGTACCAATTCCGTGTTTGCTAAACCAGTTTGTGTTACCTCCTACGTTCGTATAGTAGAGAATCTGAACAAGAAATGACCCAAAGAATCGGTGTGAGTTTAATATTTAATATTAATATTTCGGTTTATTTGAATAGCAGCTAGTACAGGTACAAAGCTGAAAATCCTACATATTGAACATGCTTATACATATATAAATTCCTATTTACTAACATTGATACATCTTAAGTCTACACAACCCCCATTTTGGCACTTGACCACCTGACATATGGTGTGCGGCAGCTATTTATAGCTCCAGATAAGCCTAGCGGTCTAGGCCCCGGGATGATGCCACCCCGTGTGCATTTTGTTTTGTTCGGAGTTTGTTTCTCCTACCCAGCAGCGGGTCACAACTTCCGTCTTACACCAGGTATGTACCTAAGAACTGCCAGTTGAACAGGGGCCACACACTTGAATAGAAATCTTGCCTAAATGACCTCTGACTTGTCCCGGAAATCGAACTCGGGCTTGCTCGATTGTGAGTCGAGCGTGCTACCACTGCACCACCAGATGTGTGTGTGTTTCACTGTTTGATCTGCTGCAGTCTCTGACGAGACAGCCAGAGGTTACCCTACGGAACGAGCTCAGAGCTCATTATTTCCAATCTTCGGATAGGCCTGAGACCAGGCACACACCACACACCGGGACAACAAGGTCACAACTCCTCGATTTACATCCCATACCTACTCACTGCTAGGTGAACAGAGGCTACACGTGAAAGGAGACACACCCAAATATCTCCACCCGGCCGGGGAATCGAACCCCGGTCCTCTGGCTTGTGAAGCCAGCGCTCTAACCACTGAGCTACCGTGTGTGTGTGTGTGTGTGTGTGTGTGTGTGTGTGTGTGTGTGTGTGTGTGAGTGTGTGTGTGTGTGTGTGTGTGTGTGTGTGTGTGTGTGTGTGTGTGTGTGTGTGTGTGTGTGTGTGTGTGTGTGTGTGTGTGTTAGGTGTCCGTTACAAGAGGCCAGGAAGTATCTTCGCTTAACCACGAGAGGTGGCAATCAAATCGAGTTGACGTCTGTTATGACCTCTAACGAATGATGGTCGCTGCTGGGCCTTGGCGCTGCTTCGTGATCAGCGTTCTGGCTTCTCTGGGAAGAGGAAGGGAGAAATGCTCCTCATTCGCCTTCACTGTCATGGACACCAACTTTGGTGCTCGTGCCGTCCTGTGTTCACCTGCCAGCCTGGAGCCAAGGTCGCCTCGTTTACTTAACTGATGGTATTGTTCGAAGAAAGTCACTATCTTGCTTAGGTTAGTTAACTTTTATGTCTTGAAAAGTTTTCTCTTCGCCCAGATTTTATGCGTTTCCATCCTGCTCCTTCGTCCCTTTTAGACCAACGTAAGCAAGTTAAGGAAGTAAAAAAAAACAGCTATCACAGACATCACACTTTAAATAAATCAACAACCGTAACATTCGCTATCAATTAGTGAAGTCTGAAATGACAATTGAGCCCAGAAGGCGAATGGGAATTAGAGGGACGCTGCGATAATGGCATAAGATCAAGTGGGAGCAGCAGGAATCCCCAGTCAGGCAATAATAATGCAGGACAGCTGCTGCCATATTGCCTCGCTGCTCTCTTATTCTCCGAAAGATGTCAGGCATTAGCATTCCCTCTCGTCTTCTTGCTTCTTCCTGCGTCCGTCTTCACTTCTACTCTACTCCCTCCTTTATATTGTTCATGTCGCTTGTCTGACTTTCTTTTCTATTATTTATTCTCTTATTTTTCATTCAAGTAAACTACTGGTCTGTGTTCGAACGTCTTATTTTTCAGTTATTTGTTTTCTATTTTAGTTAATAGAGTTTGTCTTTTTCTTTCCCATTCTGGATCTGTGTTTTCTTCTTTGGTCTAAGTCACGTGTGTATCACTCGTCCACAGTCCATCTTTCTTTTCTAGTTTCATCACTACTACTTTTCACTCAACTAACTTCCTTTCTCATTTTCAATTTCAAACGTTTTATTTTTATCAGTTTTCTTTCTTATGCTTTTTTTTCTATTATCCCTCCTATCTTATTTCATTCGCGATTCTTATTCATTCAGTCTTCTGCGCAACTTCTCTCATTCGTCTTTAGCTTTTTTCTCCACGTCGTGTTCAATTTGCTCTCCCCACGTTCGTCGTCCCCCTCATTTGCATAATTCGGTGACTTATGCATACATTTATTTTGTCTTTTTTAGTTAGTTAAGCTTCTTTATTTCTCTCCTGTTCTGCTGTATTCCCCAGAGAAAGTTGTGTTTTCTTTTTACTTCTCTTTCTGGTTCTTATTCTTTGTTCTTGTTGTTACTGTTGTTTTGTTATTCTTCTTCTACTCCTTCTTCTTCTTCTTCTTCTCCTTCTTCTTCTTCTTCTTCTTCTTCTTCTTCTTCTTCTTCTTCTTCTTCTTCTTCTTCTTCTTCTTCTTCTTCTTCTTCTTCTTCTTCTTCTTCTTCTTCTTCTTCTTCTTCTTCTTCTTCTTCTTCTTCTTCTTCTTCTTCTTCTTCTTCTTCTTCTTCCTCCTCCTCCTCCTCCTCCTCCTCCTCCTCCTCCTCCTCCTCCTCCTCCTCCTCCTCCTCCTCCTCCTTTTTTTATCTTTTTCTCTACATTGCCTATTCATTTTTCTCGCAATTGCATCTCTTATCACACCTTTCATGGTAACTTTTTTTTTTCTTTCATCACCATTCTCACATTCTTTCTCTTCCCCTTCCTTGCTCTTCACTTATCTTTTCCCCATCAGTTCCTCTTTATCGCTCTCTTCATCATGTTTCTTTCCCTCACATCACCAGCACGCACTCTCATTAAGACCCCATCTTCGCCCTTTCCTTCGCGCTCCTGCTGTACCGCCCTCTGTCTCCGCCATCATCCTCACTCATTCACTGACTAAACCATGCACTCCGTATCGATTTCGCTGTACCTGTTCTGTCTTCTTTGCCTTTGTGTGTCTCTGGGATGGTGGAGATGAGAGATTAAAGTTTCTATTTATTTGTTTTATTTATCTGTATTGGTAGGTGTCAGTTTAGCCAATATATATAGTTATTTTTCTGTCTATCTGTTCATTTATCTGTCCGTATGCATTTGAGATTTTCTACTTGTTTCATAGTGTTTGTAATGTACTTTAAGTGCGCTTTTTTAATATACGAAAGAAATATAAGGAGAAAAGTATTGTTTTTCATCTTCCTTTTCTTATCATGATAAAAGCTGATTTATTTATATTCAGTAGATTTTCCTCCACAGGACATCTTCCATTTGTAACAGGACGTGTAGAGTAAACCGTACGCCCCGCTAGAAAGTTATCAGCTAAAGTAATATACAGTTTTGCACAGTTATCTTGAGATTTACATTCATCTCATAGCCAGTGTCGCGAGCTTCCCCAGTTTTGTACATATATGTATTCGAGAAGAGAACTCCGAAAACTGATACTTCCACTCATCAGCACAGTCTAACCCATCATCTTATCTTTAGTACTGTCCAACCGTAGCAGTTCTCAGGGCTCCCGTGAGTCCTCAGTGACCGGTGCTACAGCTGAATTCTACAAGCCGCTCTTTCAACTTGTATCATTAGTTAGGCCTCGCTCTTAAAGAGACACGGAGGCTAATGAATACTTGATCACCATCGACATTAACTACGAGGAAGCCACTCCAGGTTCACACGCTATATACTATCTCTGTCTCTCTCTCTCTCTCTCTCTCTCTCTCTCTCTCTCTCTCTCTCTCTCTCTCTCTCTCTCTCTCTCTCTCTCTCTCTCTCTCTCTCTCTCTCTCTCTCTCTCTCTCTCTCTCTCTCTCTCTGGCTCTCGTTTTCCAATATCGTGTTTGAGTTGGTCAGCGCAAGGCAATATACAATTGAATTCCCGTAATAGACTTGAGGTGAAGGATAATAAATTGCATTGCAGCTTAGAGAGAGTTTCATCTCTCTCTCTCTCTCTCTCTCTCTCTCTCTCTCTCTCTCTCTCTCTCTCTCTCTCTCTCTCTCTCTCTCTCTCTCTCTCGATATTTTTTCATTTATTGTTTTCTTTTATGTTTTAGCATAGTTTTATTCATACATTCGTCAGTTTTTGCTGCCCGCTCGTGTAGCGACACCATTTTATGTACATAAATCTTATCTTTCCATTTTTTTCTGCTTCCTCATAAAGTATAGTAAATGTCACTAGAATAACGTTATACATGCATTCACTTACACTTTGTAATTCTTTCTTTTTTGTGCGTTATATATGCTTATTTTGTTGTTTAATGTCATGTATGCATTTCATTTCTTTTTTCGTCTCCACATAAAAAAATATATATTATAAATAGATATATATGTTTACGTTCCACACAACCGTGTTTTATGTATTCATTTCTTTTCCTCATCACTATCAGAAGAGAAAAGTGAGCTGCAGCTATTCGCTCTCTATGGGATGAGTCTATTGTGCGGGGTTTGATACTGGAGACAGCAAGGATTGGAAATCAAATCACCTCCCTCACTTGTCTTGCACTAGTGGGAAGACAGACAGGACAGACATGCAGCGGCTGCGTTATTGAATAAGACAGCGTTATTACACAGGGAACACTTTATATATTGATGGAGAGAATGAGTGCAGGATACAAAGATATATATATATATATATATATATATATATATATATATATATATATATATATATATATATATATATATATATATATGAGAGAGAGAGAGAGAGAGAGAGAGAGAGAGAGAGAGAGAGAGAGAGAGAGAGAGAGAGAGAGAGAGAGAGAGAGAGAGAGAGAGAGAGAGAGAGAGAGAGAGAGAGAGGTGAGGAGGTAGGGGGAGGGATAATGCAAATGTGGGCTATATCTATAAAGTTTGAGGTGTGGCTGGCGAGCGGTCATCAGGGGGTCGTGAAGGCCGGTGATTGCCCTCCGCCGCCACCTCACCTGACGCATGGCCGGACGCACCTCGATGCCCAGATGACCGCCGCCTGGAGCTGCTGGTGGTGCTGGAGGAGAGTTGTCGGCACGGAATGGTTATGGCACCCAGCTGGCATATATGGCGGTATAGTGGCGGCGGCAGCGAAAGGCTATTGCAGAGAGAAGACGGAAGATTCGTTAGCGAAAGGAAGGTTTCAAGCATCGTGCTCTTAGAAATACATGAATTGAAGATGAATGAGCCTTTTTCCTTGAACATTAAAGATCTCTATTGTATAGGTTACTGAATATATCGGTAGTTTAACAACATAAGAAAATGAGGGAAGCTGCAAGAGGATGTCAGGCCTACACGTGGCTCTCCTTGTATGAGCAAAGCTACTTAATTCCATCTATCATCTCCATCCATAAATTTGTCTAATCTTTTAAAGTTCCTTATTGACTCAACGCTAACAACATGATTACTGAATCCGTTCCATTCATCAACCACTCTATTACAGAACCAGTTCTTTCCCATTTCTTTCCTAAACCTAAATTTCTCAAACTTGAACACATTATTTCTGGTTCTATCCTGGATATTGATCATA
Source organism: Portunus trituberculatus (assembly GCF_017591435.1). Taxonomy (NCBI): domain Eukaryota; kingdom Metazoa; phylum Arthropoda; class Malacostraca; order Decapoda; family Portunidae; genus Portunus; species Portunus trituberculatus. Next base: position 16,855,088 of record NC_059271.1, on the reverse strand, counting down.
AGAATTTTGTTAATGTCCCCTATGTTATAATCCCTATACTACTTAAATACTTCTATCAGGTCGTCTCTTAACCTACATCTCTCCTAGGAATGCAAATTTAGTTTCTTCTATGTTTTGACTATCTTTGCTCCAGATACATGCTTATAAGACGCGAAACTCCGTAAGGGAAAATAGGAACGTTAAACGAAATTGTAATGATTAAAATTACTTGTTTTTCTCCTTTCTTTCTTTTCTCGTGTTTTAGGAGACCAAAAATTAAAGTTGGCTCCGTATTTTAGCTTCTCCAAGAGAGGTATCGGAGCCTGTGACTGTAACGCACGCTGGCTACTTTACAGGTGTGACCTTTACAAAATCAATACACTCTTAGAATATCACATTAAAAAAGATGAATTTGAAGACATTAAACAGAGAAAAAGTCCCACTGTTAAGGTCAAAACAATTCCACGTCCATAAGTTACGAAAGCGACATTAGAGCATGAGAAAACAAGGAAAACTGCCAAAAGCTGCCAAGGTTCACGTGCATTAAACATGACTTTTCGTTTTGTTATTCCATGAGTAGTGGAACATATAAAGGTCAGTGTTGTGTGCTCGCTAATTATACATCACAGTTACTACGTACGCAATATTCCCTTGGGCTTTTCTATGTTGCAAATAGAAAAAAAAAAAGCTGAAATGTCACTGGTTACTTTAATTTTTACTCACCTAAAAGCCGAAGAAAGAACTGATGTATCGTTGATTTCCAACTATCATCCTCATGTAAGGATTTGTGTTATATAATTTCAAAGTTTTCTGATAAGGCTATTCCATTCATGTACTATTATTTGAGAACCAGTTCCTTCCCATCATTTATAGAAATCTAACTGTTTCAGGCTAAGCATCATTAATCGAACTCTGTAATAGATGATGAACTATATAAATATGAGTTCCGCTTAATAGGATATACGTTAGTTAGACAGAGCCGTAATCGATTTAAGAGGATTACCGTTCCCTTTTATACTTGCTAATGATGTTGGGGAGGGTGGAGGAGCACGAGAGAAGAGACACTGAGAGGATCCGCCGAGTAGAATCAAAGGACAATAGTTAATTTAATGTTAATGTAGGAAGTCCAACTTTGCAGATTCTCTTTTATGAAGGAAAAATGTACATAATCTTATTGCTGTTATTTTTTCTCTTAATTATGGTGGTGGTGGTGGTGGTGGTGGTGGTGGCTGTAGTGGTAGTGGTGATTGTAGTGGTAGTGGTAGTGCCTTGTCTCACGGTATACCGTGAGAGGCTATTAAAGTCCTCTCTCTCTCTCTCTCTCTCTCTCTCTCTCTCTCTCTCTCTCTCTCTCTCTCTCTCTCTCTCTCTCTCTCTCTCTCTCTCTTCTTCTTCTTCTTCTTCTTCTTCTTCTTCTTCTTCTTCTTCTTCTTCTTCTTCTTCTTCTTCTTCTTCTTCTTCTTCTTCTTCTTCTTCTTCTTCTTCTTCTTCTTCTTCTTCTTCTTCTTCTTATTATTACCACCATTATTACCATTATTACTATTACTAGCACCACTACTATTATTACTAGCACTACCACCACCACCACTACTATTACTACCACCACCACTACTACTACTACCACCACCACTAATAATAATAATAATAATAATAATAATAATAATAATAATAATAATAATAATAATAATAATAATAATAATGATAATACGTCTTACTACTACTACTACTACTACTACTACTACTACTACTACTACTACTACTACTACTACTACTACTACCACCACCGCAAAACACACCACCATGAACACTACAACCACTTCCTTCTAAACACACCAGCACATGTCCTGCCTTCCTCGTATTCTGATCAGCACTGGCACAGTGTGGAAGAGCGGAGGCTGCGAGCTGACCCTTGACAAGCGAGCCTCACTGGATCCTGTCACTCTGCTCTACACGCTTTGCTCCGCCTCCGTGCACCACTTAGACGCTCAAAGGGGAACCGACAGGCGGGAAGGAACGGAGTTGTGAGGAGTGACGGGGGTGGTGGAAGGCCGTTGGATGGTTAGGCGCCGCGGGTTTACGAAAAAGAAACATACGTCACAATCCTGTTATTGCTGTGTGTGTGTGTGTGTGTGTGTGTGTGTGTGTGTGTGTGTGTGTGTGTGTGTGTGTGTGTGTGTTCGAATAACGTAGCTGATTCCAATAATTGCGTTTTAAAGTGAGATCCGGAAGGGTTAGGCAGCAGCGAGACGGGGCGCGGACGGAGTGAGCATGGGCTGTGCAGGGAAAAGAGCCGGAGGATGCCGGGCAGGGGGCGGAGCTGCGGGGATCGGGGGTCTGGCCCAGTGCCAGCCGCACCTCAGCCCAGCACATTGGCCGGCCCAACCTGCAGCCACCGCCTCCTGCTACTGCTGTTTCTGTTGCTGCTACTATTGTTGTTGCTGTTGTTGCTGTTGGTGCTGCTGGCACTGTTAACAGCTGCATGACGCCCTGCCATGCGCTGCCTTTTGCTCCCTCCATCTGACTCTTATTACGGCGCGAAAAGGTGCATGTCACCTGTCACCAAGCGTCAGATCGTGTCGCCTCGTTATCTCACTCACAAGAGTTTTTCGCGTACACTGCGAGTCCTCCTTGTCTTGCGCTTTGAATCCTCCACACTGCTCTCAGAGGGCTTTCACCTTTGCTTGGAGTGTCACACCTGTCAGGAGCTGATGGTGACACGAGAACAGGTACAGAACTTAAGCCTTCCTTTCTTCACCATCCAACCTCGAGCTCCAAGTAAAGCCACGCTGTTCTTGACGTTGGGAGAGGCACGTCCATATTTTAGCCTATAAGGAATAAATACATATATGTCCGTTTTGGAAGTAACAACAGATAGTGTCGTTTTTCATGATCCAAGCGGCGTGCCCGGAACAAAGAGAGGCCCAGTGAGGTCTGAGCGGTCGCCGGCTGGACAAGGACGTGAGGTGCATCGAGCAACGGCACGTGAGTCGTCAAGGCCACTCAGCCACCCAGTCCAGCCCTGCCCGCAACCACCACCCACCTCACCGCCTCAACCTTATCATGCCTTGTCCTCATTGCGTTACTTTTTGTTATACCAAACTGAGTGCGAATTTTTTGTCATTGGCGATGTATGTTACTGCATGTGTGTGTGTGTGTGTGTGTGTGTGTGTGTGTGTGTGTGTGTGTGTGTGTGTGTGTGTGTGTGTGTGTGTGTGTGTGTGTGTCAGTATGTGCGTGTTTCTGGTGTAGGCCGATGGTAGGTTCATTTGCAAAATTTGAGTGAATGTATTTGCCCTGAAAGCGTCAGGCACTGGTAGTGAATGCCGTTACAATTACAGGACGGTGCAATACCACACACACACACACACACACACACACACACACACACACACACACACACAAATGTGCGTACGCTGATGATTGAGGGATGAGATAAACTCTTCTCCTACTCGTTAGTTTGCTGAATCAAGTCAAATTTTTCAAATGCGTAGACGGAAGAAAATGTAGCAGCAGACACGTGGAAATTTCTGTTTGCTGAGATTTGCGCGAGACTTCCGTCCCGCATAATTATAGACCTGTGTGCATGCTGAAAAAACTCTCTCTCTCTCTCTCTCTCTCTCTCTCTCTCTCTCTCTCTCTCTCTCTCTCTCTCTCTCTCTCTCTCTCTCTCTCTCTCTCTCTCTCTCTCTCTCTCTCTCTCTCTCTCTCTCTCTCTCTCTCTCTCTCTCTCTCTCTCTCTCTCTCTCTCTCTCTCTCTCTCTCTCTCTCTCTCTCTCTCTCTCTCTATATATATATATATATATATATATATATATATATATATATATATATATATCAAAAGTGTTTGCAGCACTTGATAACCATCGCAGTCTATCACAAATTTATATTAAAAAAAAGAAACATCCTTCTGCTTCAAATTATAGCGCGGCACGATGCTGAAACATATTGGTAAACATTTTGAACTAGCTATACACATACAACACCCTTTCGGTAGTGTTATGGATCAAATACACCTTTTAATGGCAAAAATGTTTGTACTACACTGGAGTTGGCATTTTTAATTAACGTTCCAGACAAAATTATATAAAACAAATTCGATGTAAGATATCGTTGCATTTGAACATTTACATATAAAATATGTCTTATAGAAAGAGAGAGAGAGAGAGAGAGAGAGAGAGAGAGAGAGAGAGAGAGAGAGGTGGAGGGGAAGTAAGGGGAGTAAAGTGCTCATTGTTTCCTCAGACGACCTTGTGTGTGTGTGTTGTGTGTGTGTGTGTGTGTGTGTGTGTGTGTGTGTGTGTGTGTGTGTGTGTGTGTGTGTGTGTGTGTGTGTGTGTGTGTGTGTTTAGTGTGTAATCGATATTAATCATTTACCCCCACCCTCTTATGCCTTGTTCCTTCGCTACCGTTTACTATCAAAATACGCTCAGTTGTGTATTTTATCGACACCCATCAACTTTATATGCCTTTAAGTGATGGTATTGACTTTAATCGCTACACTCTTTCCTTCCCCCGGCATTCAGCTTCATTTAAGTGTGGCTGACAGGAGCTTGGTTTTGTTCTCTTGTTCTCCTAGTTCTTACATCGTCTCTCATTTGTTCTTTCCAAAGGTTTCTGTCTCCTCTTCACTTGTTCTGGTTGTCTCTTCCTATATTCAGTGCAAGAAGGAAGATAAAGTAAGAAGTGATAAAAGATGTGAATTTATGTTTTTTTGTACTTCTCTCTCTCTCTCTCTCTCTCTCTCTCTCTCTCTCTCTCTCTCTCTCTCTCTCTCTCTCTCTCTCTCTCTCTCTCTCTCTCTCTCTCTCTCTCTCTCTCTCTCTCTCTCTCTCTCTCTCTACATGGATAGATGTGTTTCCTTTTTTTTACTCAGTGTGTGTCATGCCTCGTTCTCCTTTTTCTTTCTCTTTTGTTGCTCTCTCCTCCAGTAGATCCATATCGACAGCATGCATAATTACACACACACACACACACACACACACACACACACACACACACACACACACACACACACACACACACACGCTGACGTCAGAAGGTTGGCGACCGACCCTCGTCTGGCAATAAGTTTTTATCATCCGCTAACACAATGGTGGGGGACGCCTAACTGAATGTTTGTGTGTGTGTGTGTGTGTGTGTGTGTGTGTGTGTGTGTGTGTGTGTGTGTGTGTGTGTGTCGTTGTAACGTTTCGTTGTAACGTGTTGGGTGTCTTCTGGTGCGTTTTATAAAGTGATATGTACTTGTGGTGTGGTGCGCGGTGAGGCATTGTGGTGCGTTAGTCTCCAGGTAGTATTGTGCAGTTGAAACAAGGCTTTGGGTAATGGGAAATAATAGCGTGTGTGGGTGTTATAAGCAATGGCCTTCTGGGGGCAACGTAATGTGTCAGGGTGTGGCTGTGGAGGTGTGGGGAGGTGTGGCCAGATGGCACGTAGGTGTAGTAAGAGAGAGAGAGAGAGAGAGAGAGAGAGAGAGAGAGAGAGAGAGAGAGAGAGAGAGAGAGAGAGAGAGAGAGAGAGAAGAAGCGGATTGGCCAGGAGACATAGAAAATATAATACCTCTCTCTTACTCCCGTTTTCATACGTGTAATGGTGGGTAAGTATTTTCTCATATTTCCAAGTCTTTCTACAGCTGAAAGAGGTCACAGCAATTATACTTACATTGCTGCCATGAAACTTGAAATGTCTGATGTTTTTCTCTTTATTCTTTATTACTTTTGTATTCCCTCATTTGCTGGTCTTTTCTCCTCATTCTGTTGCATTTGTCTCTCTTTAGGCCTTTCTTTTCCTCTTCCAGGCTCTCATACGCCACTTTTCCTCCTCCTTCTCCTTTTCCTCCTCCTCCTCTTCTTCGTCCCATGCTTGACCTCTTGCTCTCATCTTCCTCCTCCTCTTCCTCCTCCTCCTCCTCCTCCTCCTCCTCCTCCTACTCCTCCTACTCTTACTCCTCTTCCATTCGTCACTCCATCTCCTCTGTGCCTCGTTATTCAACCCAGAAAGTTTCCTCGTCGTATTCATCTCCACTCCCTTCGCTCCAAACCGTGAAATGGATCGCCACTTTTATACCGGCTTGTCTGGCGCGGGTTTTCTGTTCCACCTGAGTAATAACAACGCAAAGGAAGCTCATGCATAGCTCTCTCTCTCTCTCTCTCTCTCTCTCTCTCTCTCTCTCTCTCTCTCTCTCTCTCTCTCTCTCTCTCTCTCTCTGACCACAAACCATGACTAGGAGCCCGCTTGAGTCCAGATCCATTTATGTATAGGTGTGTGTTCCTCCCCAGCGTCGGCCAGTCAGTGTGTTACAAAGCACGCGTGTATAGCCATGTTCATCCTCTCGCACATACAGCCTATAATTATCGATTTTCTTTGGTTTATCGCGTGTTTTTTCCATCTAAATAGAGTAAGTTTGTACACATTTCATGTTGTAATATTTATTCTTGTTCTTGGTCGCGTTCATGCAAGAGTTAACCAGTATTCCCAGTCATTCATCCCTTTCTTTGATGAACTGGAACTCCCTGCCTGCTTCAGTATTTTTACCTTCCTATGACTTGAACTCTTTGACGAGAAAAGTTTCAAGACACTTGTCCCTGGCTTTGGCTGACGCCTTTGTCTTTGTATGGTCCGGCACCTCAGTAAGCAATTTTATTGTAATTTTTTATATCTTTGTCGTTGTCCTTCTTATGTAAGAAAAATAATTCTTGGAATGAAAAATAGAATTATGTACGTGATAGTGATTCTGTTTGATTTCATATGCAGTATTAATTTTCATTTCATAATGCAGTTCAGTGTTTGGTTCTGTTACGTAACAAAGTATTTCTTCTGAATTTATTTTTGTAATAGTTCATACATCACACTGCACGTAACGGAAACTGGAAGTGAATTGTGAAATTTTACTGAGTGAATTGAAGTATTTCCTTCCTGTGGAATTCTTCAAAGAAAATAACAAGGCTTAAGTAAGAAATTTTATGTCATACTATTCACATTTTTCATAAATTTAGTTGCCCAAAGTTCGGAACTCAATCAGGTTGAAATTCAGCGAAGAAAATGTGTGCGCAGGCAATCAAGTCAGTCCGTCTGGATCAGCGGGTCCTGGTCCCGGGGAGGCGAAAGGGAGGTGGGTGAGGGGGCAGGGCAGTGGAGCAGGTGGGGCATTAGGAAGCTAGGTGAGGGGGGGGGGGCACAGGAGGGTCAGGAATATTCACAAGCCTGAAAAGAACGTCGATTCTTGAGTAATGCTTTTACCTCTCATATCCATCTTCGTGCAGTTGGTATTTCCACAATGGAATTTCTTCATGTTGGAAATGCCAAAGATATGCAATAGTCTATAGTGAAGCAGTGAACATGTGACGCAAGATAGCACGTTTGAGATTTTGATTTCTGTTCCATACTTGTGCCTTCCTATGCGTATCTTAAGAGAGTCGTATCAAAACACACCAGTAATGGGCCAATGTAATCTTACCCCTGTATCTCTCAATAATCTCCTAGCTGCAATTAAGCTGTTTTAAGTTATTATTTCCAATTTAGTCTTTGATCATGAAAACTTATGTTAATATCGAAATCACAGAGTCGAGTACATAGCTGTCAAGTCTGTGATTCCTTGTTGTAAATGAGCATAAATCAAAAGTATCCACAGTGCATAATAGAAAGAGCACATTAAAGATTATTAATGCAGTTACATTTCAAAGCTCAGTCCCCTTTATGTGTTATTGTGTTTATCAGTTTATTTTATCTACTGTTAGTAAGTCTGAATGAAAGATGAGCCATAGGAGAAGAAAATGGAAATAGATTTACAGCACATTAGAAATTATTAAAGCAATTAAATTCCACAGTCCAGTCCCCGCTGTGCTGTCAGGTTTGTCATTTCTTTAAGTGAACACGTGTAAATCAAAGATGGGCACGAATCATAAGAGAACAAATTGGAACGCATCAGTAATCTTCAAGGCCATTACCGATTGAGAACGCAGGGAGGGAATTGATTGCAGTTTATTTGATAGTGTATTTGGAGAAAAACTGTGTCATAAGGTTCGAAATATATTTCAGAATTCTTTAATTTTCATTTATCATTCATTTATTTCATTGAATTAATTCATTAATTTATTTTCTTGAGAAGAGAGGAGGAGACGAGAAAATGAGCGAGACTTTATTTTATGCCTGAAATAGTTTTTGTTTTACTTTGCCTTTGGTCTTCCTGCCTTAAGCAAAAAGATGCAGACATTGAGACGTGTTCCAATCCTGTTAATTTATTAGCAATTCTAGCGATACATACATCCGTTTCTCTGATTAATATATGAAAGGAGCTTCGGAATCCAGGAAGTCAGTCTGTGTACAAAATCTTCTTTACGTGTAGACAAAACAGCGACGCACACAAACGTGATTATCGAGGAAGGAGGCAAGACACCTTATTCTCTCTAGTCAAGATTCAGTAACCTAGAGGGCAGGACTCACCCTTCTTAATTTCCTCATTATTTTTTTTTTCTACTTTGTAATCAGTAATGGACTGAAAACACTTGACGCTTTTTAGAATCAGGTTTTATTCTTCATGAGCTCGTGTAAGTTTGAAAAGGTGTCTTTCAGCTCCTCGCCTACTTGTGATAATAAAGACATGACAACATTATCCCGTATCTTGTCAACGGGCTAATTAGCTTGTCTGCTTGTTAAACGGATCACCACTCAACGCTGCTATACGAAATGTGTTTTTCTTTTCAAATTTTAAATACATCGATTCAGCGAAAACGTGACCTGGTGACCAAGAGCTTGTAGACTTGAGCTCCCCTCACTCTCAAAAGAAAACTGTTCTGCAAGGATTCACAAAGGATAATCTTAGTAATGGAATGATACCTTTACTGTACCCTTGCAAATCTACCCACACAGATCTACCCTGTCTGAATCCTAAATGTACCTCTTTCTTCAAATGGCAAATCTGCCCATGCACTAGAAACCCCAACCTTTACCCAAGCTCCCTCACCTGTCGCCGCCACACCACAACCCTCCTCTACATCCCCGTTGTATATCGGCTGCTAAATTTTTAGTGAGTAACCCTGTTTACTCAATCCTGTTGGAAAGTGTGTATTATATTGTTATTCCTCCTATCTATTGACAACCTCCGCGCTATGGGTTCTCAGCATACGAGACACTCTTGTTATATTGTGTGATCGCTCAATCGTATGCCTTGCAGTTTACAGTTTCCTTACGATGAATTTTTGCATATTACAGAAAAAAGCTAGAAACAAGTAAGATAGAAAGGGAAAGAGTAAAATGAAGGCCTGGAAAAATAGAATATGAAAAGTATGAAAAATGAGAGATGAAAAAAAGGGATAAAGGAAGAAAGGGGCTGTATAATTAGGAGGAAAGGATGGAAAAATGATTGAGGCTGAAGGAATGAAAGAAAAGGAGGCAGGCACACGAGGAACGATTTCGAATATGTACGATTGCCCAGAAATAAGAGGCTGGGCAGGAAAGGAAGGGCAAAATGAAATGCAGTGACAGGCAGACTAACAGATGAGCACTGACAACCAGATAGAAAGACAGGCAGTGCGATGGACAAACAGACAGACAGACAGATCGCAACCTTTTCTATCACAGTCGTTGCATCATTAGTTCACTTGTGCTGAAATTCGGGTCCTCTCTCTCTCTCTCTCTCTCTCTCTCTCTCTCTCTCTCTCTCTCTCTCTCTCTCTCTCTCTCTCTCTCTCTCTCTCTCTCTCTCTCTCTCTCTCTCTCTCTCTCTCTCTCTCTCTCTCTCTCTCTCTCACACACACACACACACACACACACACACACACACACACACACACACACACACACAATCATCTATCTAGTACCAGTATACCTCTCCTTCTTTCCTATTTTTCCTCCCCTCTATTTGTTCTTCTCTTCCGTCATCTCTTCTTCTCCCTGGCCGTTTTCCATCTTCTATTCCTTCCCACTCTCACTTTTTTATTTTCCACGTACTCTTGACTCTCTCAAACCTATTATTTTGTGTGGCCCCATTATGTGTGTCGGTCCCTGAGGTAATATTTCTTCCTTCCATTCACTGCTGGGAGTCATTCTTTGTGTCTCGTTCCAAATGCACGTATCGTAATCAGAATAGGTAATCGATGTCTTGCCTTGTTCATCGTCCCCAAAGTGATTGTGTTACTGTATTGACTGACTGGTGTGTGTGTGTGTGTGTGTGTGTGTGTGTGTGTGTGTGTGTGTGTGTGTGTGTGTGTGTGTGTGTGTGAAGAGGGGAGGGGGTTGGCTTTAACATCGTGCTGTAATGCTAAAGTTGTTTTTTTTTTCTATTGCTCTCTCTCTCTCTCTCTCTCTCTCTCTCTCTCTCTCTCTCTCTCTCTCTCTCTCTCTCTCTCTCTCTCTCTCTCTCTCTCTCTCTCTCTCTCTCTCTCTCTCTCTCTCTCTCTCTCTCTCTCTCTCTCTCACACACTCTCACACACACACACACACACTCACACACACACACACACACACACACACACACACACACACACACACACACACACACACACACACACACACACACACACACACACACACACACACACACACACACACACACACACACACACACACACACACACACACACACACACACACACACACACACACACACACACACACACACACACACACACACACACACACACACACACACACACACACACACACACACTTTCTAAATATAAATTGATGCTTTTGTTTTCCTAAAATCTTTTTATTGCCTCCTCTACCTTTCTTCTTCCCTCACATCTGACTTGTTTCCCACTCTCCTCTTTCCTTTTAACCCACTCATTTCCCTCTCATCACCTCCTCCTCCTCCTCCTCCTCCTCCTCCTCCTCCTCCTCCTCCTCCTCCTCCTCCTCCTCCTCCTCCTCCTCCTCCTCCTCCATAAAAGACAAAAGAGAAAGAAAAAGAATGTTTATTTATGACAGGAAAATACTTGTCAATGTTCAAAACTTTATTGAGAAACTCACGGAAATTATACCCTCTTATTGTGTGTGTGTGTGTGTGTGTGTGTGTGTGTGTGTGTGTGTGTGTGTGTGTGTGTGTGTGTGTGTGTGTGTGTGTTTGCTTCTGTTCTCTCTTTCTCGTTCGCTCTCAGACTGCATTAAGAAAACAACAACACCAAACAACAACAACAACAACAAAAAAGAATTACGAAACAGAATATTCACCTCATCCTTTCTTCTGTCCTCTTTTCCAACTCCTCATAGTCACCAAAAATTTCTAGACAGCTACCGTTCACACCCCCTCTCCTCCTCCTGCCCATCCACCTTCTCCCTCTAGTCCCGCCAAGGCTCACCAGCGAGACACTCAGCTTGGTGGTTATCTGCAACATCACCCACAAGTATTATTTTTAGCCTCATTGATTTTCTTTTTTAATTTCTTGAAGGAGATTTTACGCATTCCACAAGATTTAAGTCTGTGTGTGTGTTTCACTGTTTGATCTGCTGCAGTCTCTGACGAGACAGCCAGACGTTACCCTACGGAACGAGCTCAGAGCTCATTATTTCCGATCTTCGGATAGGCCTGAGACCAGGCACACACCACACACCGGGACAACAAGGTCACAACTCCTCGATTTACATCCCGTACCTACTCACTGCTAGGTGAACAGGGGCTACACGTGAAAGGAGACACACCCAAATATCTCCACCCGGCCGGGGAATCGAACCCCGGTCCTCTGGCTTGTGAAGCCAGCGCTCTAACCACTGAGCTACCGGGTGTGTGTGTGTGTGTGTGTGTGTGTTTGAAGTAAGGTTGATACATCATGTGTGGGTAATGAGATGGTGAGAGAGAGAGAGAGAGAGAGAGAGAGAGAGAGAGAGAGAGAGAGAGAGAGAGAGAGAGAGAGAGAGAGAGAGAGAGAGAGAGAGAGAGAGAGAGAGAGAGAGAGAGAGAGAGAGAGAGAGAGAGAGAGAGAGAGAGAGAGAGAGAGAGAGAGAGAGAGAGACATAAAGGTTTGTCTATGGAGGGAATCATTGAAGAAGGGGAAGACTCAGCCAGTTATACTCACTAGAACCCCACTTGGGAAATCATGGAGTCGTAGGAGGAGGAGGAGGAGGAGGAGGAAGAGGAGGAGGATGGGGACGAGAACTAGGAGGAAGAGAAGGATCGGTCGTCGCCTTTACTCCCTCGTTTCCTCCGTAGCGTTGGCCACCTCAAGGGTCTGGTCGCCTCTTGGGGTCCTCAGGTTCCTTTCAGTCCCGTGTTGGCATGAGTGTCACTGGTATTTTTACTTTAATCATTCCCACGTGGGGTGTTTAGTGCTATACGTGGCTCGCCGCTTACTCTCCCTTCTCCTCCGCCTCCCTCTCCGTCTCCTCCTCCTCCTCCTCCTCCTCCTCCTCCTCCTCCTCCTCCTCCTCCTCCTCTCCCGCCTTGCTCTCCTGCTGTCCTACCTTCCTTCCTTTCTTCGTTGTGGTGAAATGAGCCGTAAACACACACACACACACACACACACACACACACACACACACACACACACACGGTTCTCTCTAATTTTGTAAATGGATATTCTTGATTCTCGCATCTTTTCTTGACCAGATCATTGGCCTTAGATGGATGAGGAGGAGGAGGCAGCGGCTACGGAGGAGGAGGAGGAGAAGGAGGAGGAGGAGGAGGAGGAGGAGGAGGAGGAGGACATTGACATTTTGCGAAGAAATTGAAACCATTGATTTTATTTATTTTTCATGAGTTCCGGAGAGTGAATAAAATGAAGATGCGTATGGCCCATTCTTCCATTCGTGGTCAGTCTCCTCTCTCTCTCTCTCTCTCTCTCTCTCTCTCTCTCTCTCTCTCTCTCTCTCTCTCTCTCTCTCTCTCTCTGTCCACTTACTTTTTTTTTCTTTTTTGCCTTTTCATGCATCTCTTCTGTTAGTTCTAATTAAATTCTTCTTTGTTTTATCACACGCAAATAATTAGTGAAATTAATTACCGAGCTCACAATTCCAGTCCACGTACTAATTGGTGCCGTCCAAATTTCGAATGATTTATTGATTTTGTATTCATCAATATGGCAGCTGATATGTAGTACATCTTGCTGGCGTGTGCGTGTTTTGTCCGTTTGTTTGTCTATACCGTGGCCTCTCGCGGTGTGATGCCTTTAACGCTCTGTGTGTGTTGCAGAGGAAGTAGCAACCGTGTAGCACTGAGGTGAAGCATCAGAGACGAGGCACGTTCAGGGATAGGACAGAGATTGATCATACGAACGATATTCCTTTTTTTTTATTGTAGGATTAAGAGTCATTTAGAGAAAGGTATGGGATTGCTGAGACGATCGAATTTTCTCAACTTTTTTCTCTATATACAAAGATTAATAGACATTTATTTATAGTGAGTGGTTGATGGGGCGAACAGTCTTCCTAACTTTTTCTGAATAGAGATGTAGAAAAAATGGATTAAGAAATAGTACCTGGCAGAATATAAGAATCAGGAATAAAGGAATCATAAGGGATGACCCATTTAAAGTTTTCGATCTCTTGATACTCTCCTGAAACAGCTGAAGTCGTAAGGGGATGGAAGGGATTTGAGAAGACAAGTAACCTTTAGAGTTGTTGTGTATAGAGATTAGATACATTGGGGAGTAAGGGACTGTTGAGCTGAACGATTCTCTTGATTGTGTATAAAAATGAGGGATATTTAAAGATTAGAAGGAATATGATGAGATGAACAATTTACTAGGCTATAGAAGGATTCCTTTCCTCTTCCAGCCGCTCATACACTAAGTATGATAAACTCACGGCACGTTAAAGAAGCACTACAACATATTCTTATAAAATATGAAACGTCAGCGTAAGAGGAAGAACAGGGGAAATGAAGAACTTTTAATTTCACGGAGGTTGATTTGAGTCGACTCAAGATGTAAAGTTTTGTAAGATTTTCAATTTTGTTCTATTTGTGGCCGATAGACTGAAGACTTATGGGACAGATCAAGAAGTTTCGTGACTGGAATGTCTTTTAGCTAAGAGAAAAAGAGAGGTAAAAATATTTTACGTAATGTACGAGTATTGTTTGGTGATGGATGGCAATTGAAGATTTTAAAATAGTTAAAACCTATTTCTTCTTCCACCGAGAAATGTGGGAGGTTGAATGTTATGTTAGATAGTGGGAGTTTAATAGCGTCCTCCGAAATAACTATCTGATAAATAAGTGAGAAAAATATTGTATCATTAGCAGCAGGCGAGGAGAGGTTGTGAAGTCCTTGCAAGGCCATTCAAAAGTAATAGAACCTGTCACATTCTCTCACTCGAGTTGTGTAACCTTAATATGAGCGTTGCAGTGGTGGAGCCGAACATGAGAAGCTTTAGTAGTACAAGAAGTGTGCGTAATGTTGATGCAGGAAATCTGAATCCGTAATGCACGACACACAGACAAAGTGATCTCTGAATATGTGATCCTCATGTCCTAAATTTCCCTGACTATGATTTCTAGCTGTGTAGACATCCTAACCTTAATTCATGTTCCCGTAACAGATAATCCTTCCGTTCACTTCAATTACACTTTTCGCTTCTTATTTCTCTCTTTTTCACAGTTCCATTTACATTTTCCTTCCTGTTGCTTCTGCTCCACAAAAATGGAAGAATGAACATAATGAAATATATTCTACCAGATATTGTTCTTCATCAAGTTGGGAGACCTGAGGCTGTAATATTCCATTTTCCATTGAAGTGAACGTACTTCCGTGTCAGTATATTATGTGACAAGCTTAAACAGAGTGAGTTAGTGAGCCTCTCTAAGGACTGAAGGAGACGCGGATTTGAATATCATTGAATAAGTATTGACATATGCCCTTTATTCAGAAAGACAAGACACAAAACAGAGAACAGAAATGTAAAGTAAAAAAAAATAATATCTTTTCCATCACTAACAACGTAAATCTCAGTCGCTTTGAGCAAGAACAGTTCATGTCCGGGAGGAAAGGAAATGCCCCTTTACAGGGAGGAAACTAGAACTGCGAACGATAGAGCTGCAGATATTGATATAGAGAAAGCCAAAGGAATTATGAAAACACCGCCTTGCTGGCCATTACCTCGCCGACTGACTCCAGCTCACTCAGATGTCCAACTCTCAACGCAATGGCGATTCTATTTCAGAAGCACATGTCCTGAAACATTTAGAATATTGCATGTGCTTATGTAAAGTTGAATCTTTAGACATCAGACAGAATATGCAGTTGTTAGGGAGCCGTTTAAGAAGTCTCGTGGCACCGATCTGAGACTTAAGTGAGAGTGTGGGCAGGGCGAGGGCTGGGAGTCTAGTGGCGTGCTTTCATTTTCAGCAGAAATCAAAAGTCATAAGGAATTTCCAGTGATTTCATTGACCCTCAGTGGTGGATACCAACACAGCTTTTTTAATGTTTTAATAGTAAAACGTGGTAAGTGAAGACTCTCATCAAGACGGTCAGAGGCGAGGGTTACTAGTTGCGCCTTGAGAGGAGACGTAATCTTCAATGCAACACGCCCCCGGCTCCCTTTGTAGGATGGCCGTGTCTTGCTCACTGACCGAGGAATATTTCATGAGGGAGAGGCGGCAGTTCATCCTAACATCTGTATGGACTGGCCTCACATTGCTCGTAGATATATTAAGGAAGGGGCGAGGATCAAAGCACGTCTAGGCTGTAATAATTATTTCCTTGCTTGACAGAAAATTAGACAGGGAGTAAATGTAAACACTTATTGTCGTTATTACTGAAGTTACTGTTGCCATTTGTATTGGCTTGTGTCACACTGCAGGATTGGTGATGATTAAAGCTCGTTGAGACTACTTGTTACTTTCTTGCTTGACATAAAACTAGACGGAGAGTAAATAAATACAGGTTTATTGTCACTATTATTATGGTTATTGTTGCCATTTGTATTGGCTTGCCTCAGATTCCTTTTATATCAAGAAAGAAGTGACGAGATAAAAAAAAGAAGAAAAAGAAAAAACACTCTTGGCATGAAACCAGACGGAAAATAAAAACGGATTTATCGTTATTACCATTATTAATACTATTTTTACAACTACTTCTTTATATATGAGGCACATTGGCGTGAGTCGAAACACATCGAGATAGATTTTTACTTCCTCTCGCTACACATAAAGCCTCAACTGAAACTTCGTGCTCTTGTTATAATTCAGCAGGGACTCGTGGCAAGCAACGCCCTCTTCCTGCAGCCTCTCTCATGCCCCCTCCCGCAGGCCCTCTCCCACCCATCTAACGGTAATTAAGGCAGGTCGTCCCATAACCCAGCTCACTCACCTCGCTCCTGCCCTGCCCTGCCCTCCTTCTCCCCTCTTCTTTATTGCTCTCGTCATCCCCGCCGTTCGAGTGATGAGTTCCAGTTCACACCAGCGCAGGGAGGGGACGTGTAATGCTGTACAGAAGCAACAACACCAACAAGAACACATATATCAATACTCGCTCACCTCTCCTCATTCCAGTATGAAATTAAAAAAGCACCAGTCCTTATTAACATTGGCTCCTGCTTCAGAAATTGCATACTTTTCAATATATTCATGTTTTCGCCTTTCCCTCTTTGATTGTTAACGACTGATGGGAAAAAAAATCTGTGAGTTAAGTAAATAATTAAAATGCACTCCGATATTTTCTTTTAATTTAGCATGGAGGAGACATCAGTGTGTGTGTGTGTGTGTGTGTGTGTGTTTCACTGTTTGATCTGCTGCAGTCTCTGACGAGACAGCCAGACGTTACCCTACGGAACGAGCTCAGAGCTCATTATTTCCGATCTTCGGATAGGCCTGATACCAGGCACACACCACGCACCGGGACAACAAGGTCACAACTCCTCGATTTACATCCCGTACCTACTCACTGCTAGGTGAACAGGGGCTACACGTGAAAGGAGACACCCAAATATCTCCACCCGGCCGGGGAATCGAACCCCAGTCCTCCGGCTTGTGAAGCCAGCGCTCTAACCACTGAGCTACCGGGTGTGTGTGTGTGTGTGTGTGTGTGTATGTGTGTGTAAAGATTCGTTGCATGGGATTGTGTTTCTCTTCATGTCTCTACCATCAGCATCAGTAGAAGGAGATATAATACCAGGCGAAAATGGTGAAATGCAGTGGAACCATGCGTGTTTTGGAGTCCAAGGGGTCTCCAAGCACACAGGTTCGAATCCTGTCCACGATCCGAGTGTAGGTTGGGCTTCCTTACTCGGGGCAACGGTTTCCTAGCAGGTGGGCTTTCAAATAGGAGGTACCACAAAAAATATCCCCTTTAGCCCTTAAATTCCCGTGAAAAGCCCACATGGTATAAAAAAAAAAGATAGGGCGCGAAAACGTCTATGTTTCAACGCCTGTGGTAAGGAATGAAATTGAATATACGCATGCAACTGCAGTGTGATTGTCGTGACCCTCAACGTTCCCTCATAAAACTCGGGGTAGATGACTATAGAACAATGTACATATGGCGATGCTTCCATAGTTGTGGTGCTGTTAGAGAGGCTGAACGAGAGGCAACGCTTAAGAATACTTAACCTTGGGGATGCACTTATATCGTGGGCGTGTATCGGCATGTTTGTGCTGCCTGTTTAAACAAGACACGCTACCTGGTGTTCCTGCAAAGCTAAAAACCTGAGAACGTTGGAAACGCACACCAGCGACGGTCTGCACACATTGCCGAGGCTCGTGTGGGGGCGGAACATGCAAAGGAGAGAAACACGACCAGACCTTCAGGTAATACCATCATTCTGACCTCCAGCCAGACGCACCGACGCAACATTTTCTTATCTTATCTTTCTTATCTTTCATGTTAGGCTTTAGCTTTGTTGGTGTCCGATTCCATCCCGTCAAGAGCAGATGTTATGTATGTATATAGCATTACCTTTGAGGACCATATTACGGACCACGCTCCGCTTGATAAGACGCGATCAAAGCGGCCACGATGGGGAACCTCTCCTAGTGAGCGCCGTGACGCTATGGGAGGCCAGCAACGCAGCAATGGTGGGTGGGAAGGAGGGAGAGGAGGAAGGCAAAGAGAAGGAAGGGTAGAGAGTTCAGTCCACCAGTAGTTCTTGGAAAAGGGGGATGAGTAACCTAGAAGAGGAAGCCTTCAGCCACGGCAAATATTTGTACGCGCGCCCAGCCCCGCCGCGGCCCACACAGCCGCGACTGACGAGCAAGAGTCGTTATGACAGGTGGTGGTGGTGGTGGTGGTCGATGCTTCCTCTGCCCCACCCCTTGCCCTCCTCGTACCCTCTCCAAGCCACCCCTGCCCTCCCACGCTACCTTCCATGTCGCGCGCCCACTCACTCAGACGTCCCCCTCTCATTTCAAGGTTTGCATCCCAGGCATTTCATGAGGAAAGTGAAAATTGCCCTCATATCTCTCACAATACTGCCAGTTTATCCTGAACCTCTCTCTCTCTCTCTCTCTCTCTCTCTCTCTCTCTCTCTCTCTCTCTCTCTCTCTCATTTTAAGTGTTTATCTTTATCTGAAACTCAAACACCAAATATGTCTGCAAATGTGTTTTCTTTCGTATTAAGTAGTTAAGGAATACTCCGTCTGGCCTGAGGTTGACTATTCATACTGAAGTAAAAAGCCGTGGTGACTCCCACACTCCCGCGTATATTTGAACAGAGATAGTCCATTCTCGTCAAGGAAAAGAACGGAGTCACCAAGGCTTATCAAGCAACGTTGGGAAAGACACAGAGGACACGTCAAAGGTAAATGCAAACGTGTGGAGGGAAAGGAAAGCATGATGTAGTAATAATTATCGCCTCGCAGTAATGGGTCGGACGTGCGCAGTGTTCATGAGAGAGAGCCGAGTGAGCTGCCAGGCGCACAATTCATCCCACACTGCATGGTATCTTCCTTTATATAATGTTAAATGAGGGAGGTGGTATTATATATAGAAATATATGAGACATGCCTTCAAAACTGACATGTTTTCTTTTCACTTGTAACATGTACGTACTTCTAATTAAGACCTCCTCATGCGATCAATGAGCGAGGTTGGGGAGGGGGGGGGGCAAGCACGCTTAGAAGTTTCGAAACAGTGTTTAACTGTTGAAGCTGATGATTCAGTTCCGCATATATATACATCATCAGTCTCCATCAAGGTAACTTAACTCTTTGGCTATTAGTTGCACCTGTAACTTAATTTTTCAAGAACGATAAGCAGTTTTACTAAAAGAGCTTTGTTAAACATTCGATGATAGCTTTTGTTGTGTGGTGTGAGTGTCGTCTTCAAAACCATCGCCAAAATTTTAATCTAAATCAGGCATGAAGAAGAATATGTAGTACCTATTAAATAACTTAGAGACTCTAGCTTCCTTGTTTTCTACACATTCTCTATTCTTACCGTTGCCACTGACGGTGATGTCACTAAAGTGATGCCTCACACGTGCAAATATAAATAAACAAGTTATACTTCACCTTTCCTTTCGTCATATTATTTTGGGAGAAATTTTGCCAGGTAGTGACGAATCGCTCCGCAAATAGGTTTCATTGTGAAGACATTAATGAAAAAGTTACTCATTTTTCATGAAAATGAAAGCCATATCCGGCAGAGAAGATTATCTCTTCCCACTTCCCGCTAATCTCGTCAGATCATTCGAGGGACGCCGCCGAGCCTGATTTGGAAATGTGTGTTTGAGTGGAGGTGCTCACTCGATGATTTGTGATTCCACGACCATAAATTTATGACATTGAACGCGAAATGCGGCAGAAAGTATTGTTGTTTCTTTGTGTTCTTATAAGCATTGGGTTCTGTTATAATGGTACGGGAAAAAATGGTAATGATTGTCTGCTGCCGCTCATTAACAC
>NC_059271.1:16825347-16827847 GCF_017591435.1 Portunus trituberculatus | reverse complement strand
AGTTGTAGAAATTGAGTTTTTGAGGCATTGAACAAAACCAGGTTTTCTCTGCCCCAATCAGAAACAAGTGAAAGATCAGAAGTTAGGCGTCCTATAGCATCTCGCCTTGAGTCATTTAATTGTTGTTGGGTTGGGCGTCTGTTGAACGCTGTTGAATAATGCAGGTGGTATCATCAGCATAGGAGTGGATAGGGCATTGAGTCAGATTTAGGAGATCATTGATGAATAATAGAAAGAGAGTGGGTGATAGGACAGAACCCTGTGGAACACCACTGTTGATAGTTTTAGGGAAGAACAGTGACCGTCTACTACAGCAGCAATAGAACGATCGGAAAGGAAACTGGAGATGAAGGTACAGAGAGAAGGATAGAATCCGTAGGAGGGTAGTTTAGAAATTAAAGATTTGTGCCAGACTCTATCGAAGGCTTTCGATATGTCAAGGCCGACAGCAAAGGTTTCACCGAAGTCCCTAAAAGAGGATGACCAAGATTCAGTTAGGAAAGTAAGAAGATCACCAGTAGATCTGCCTTTACGGAAACCATACTGGCAATCAGAGAGAAGGTTGTGAGCTGATAGATGCCTCATTATCTTCCTATTAAGGATAGACTCAAAGGCTTTAGAAAGGCAGGAAATCAAAGCTATAGGGCGGTAGTTAGAAGGATTGGAGTGGTCACCTTTTTTAGGGACAGGTTGAATGTGAGCAAACTTCCAGCAAGAAGGATAAATAGAAGTAGAGAGACACAGATGAAAGAGTTTGACCAGGCAGTGAGCGAGTTCGGAAGCACAGTTTTTGAGAACAACAGGAGGGACTCCATCCGGACCGTAAGCCTTCCGAGAATCAAGGCCAGAGAGGGCCAGGAAAACGTCTTTATAAAGAATTTTAATTTTAGGGATGAAGTAGTCAGAGGGTGGAGGAGTAGGAGGAATATGCCCAGAATCATCCAAAGTTGAGTTGGTAGCAAAGGTTTGAGCGAAGAGTTCAGCTTTAGAAAAGAAGAGACAGCTGTAGAGCCATCTGGATGAAGTAAAGGAGGGAAAGACGAAGAAGTAAAGTTGTTAGAGATATTATTGGCTAGATGCCAGAAATCTCGAGAGGAGTTAGAATTGGAAAGACTTTGACATTTTCTATTGATGAAAGAGTTTTTAGTAAGTTGGAGAATAGATTTGGCATGATTACGGGCAGAAATATATAGGGCATGAGTTTCAGCAGTTGGATGGCTACGGAACCGTTTGTGAGCCGCCTCTATCATTGACAGCACGAGAACAAGCAGAGTTAAACCAAGGCTTTTTAGCTTTAGGGTTAGAGAAAGTATGAGGAATGTATAGCTCCATGCCAGAGATAATCACCTCTGTTATGCGCTCGGCACAAAGAGAAGGATCTCTGACATGAAAACAATAATCATCCCAAGGGAAATCAGAATAGTACTGCCTTAGTTCCTCCCACTTAGCAGAGTTAAAATGCCAGAAGCACCTCCGCTTAGGCGGGTCCTGAGGCTGCACTGGAGTGATAGAACTGGTAACGGAAATTAGATTGTGGTCGGAGGAGCCCAACGGAGAGGAAAGTTTAACAGAGTAAGCAGAAGGGTTGGAGGTTAGGAAAAGATCAAGAATGTTGGGCGTGTCTCCAAGGCGGTCAGGAATACGGGTAGGGAACTTCACTAGCTGCTCTAGGTCATGAAGGATAGCAAAGTTGAAGGTTTGTTCACCAGGTTGGTCAGTGAAAGAAGATGAAAGCCAAAGCTGGTGGTGAACATTGAAATCCCTAAAATGGAGATCTCAGCAAAAGGAAAGTGAGATAAGATGTGCTCCACCTTGGAAGTCAAATAGTCAAAGAATTTTACATAGTCAGAGGAATTAGGTGAGAGGTATACAGCACAGATGAATTTAGTTAGAGAGTGACATTGAAGTCTTAGCCAGATGGTAGAAAATTCTGAAGATTCAAGATTGTGGGCACGAGAGCAAGTGGTGTCGTTACGCACGTATGCGCAACATCCAGCTTTGGATTGAAAATGAGGATAGAGCAAGTAGGAGGGAACAGAAAAGGGCTGCTGTCAGTAGTCACAGACAACTGTGTTTCGGTTAGGAAGAGAAGATGAGGTTTAGTAGAGGAGAGGTGGTGTTCCACAGATTGAAAATTAGAACGAAGGCCACGAATGTTGCAGAAATTGATAGTGAAAGTATTAGATGAAGTGTCAAGACACCCAAGGTCGACAGCAGAGGGGCAGTCCGACCTGGGGACATTTATGGTCCCTCCCAGAGGGGACTCTGAGGCAGGGCGTGGTGAAGCCATTATTAAATTTTGATTTGAAGAGAGTGTAAAAGTGTAAGGTGTTGTAGTGTAGTGTAGGAAGTAGTAGAAGTTGTCTTTAGAGGGCAGGCTGCAGCTGCTCAATTGTATAAATGAGACCACAAAGGAACCGGGAAGAGAGGACACGGGAATCACTCAGTCTGCAGCACTGCCTACATCCCCGTAAGTACCTCTCCTGGAGTATTCCACCGG
>NC_059271.1:16790347-16817847 GCF_017591435.1 Portunus trituberculatus | reverse complement strand
CTCGTATTCATTATGCTTTTACTATTGGAAATCTTTTTTTTTTTTAGAATATTGCTGATGCTAGTGACGCTGCTGACATTGGGCGGAAACGAACAAAAAATATGCGCATCCAATTCTAAAGTTCATCAATATTTGCCTTCGCTATCAGGACTCCGCAGCTGCCGTCCACACCGCGTTCACAGCCACATCGATTTCCACGAAACTGTGTGAGGCTGACTCAAAATAGGTCATCCCTCTCCGAGCCAGATGACGATGTACGGGCATGAGAGAAAGAGAGAGAGAGAGAGAGAGAGAGAGAGAGAGAGAAGCGAGGTGTCAAAATACAAATGGATGAAATGAGGCAGTGAAACGTAAAGAGAGGTATGGTGGTGGCAGCAATAGGGTGTGTGTGTGTGTGTGTGTGTGTGTGTGTGTGTGTGTGTGTGTCACAGGAGCAGCGGTGTGTCTGTTGTGATATAAGTGAATGTTTGAGTCACGTCTATACCTGACCTGAATAATGTGTTGTGCTGCGAACATTACATATTCATTATAGTTAGTATTACAATTTTGTCTTCATATTCTCTATGATATTTGTTTTACGGTTAATAAGCTACTGTTGTTCTTATTGTTGTTATTGTTCATGTTGTTATTTTTAGTAATTATTGTTATTATTTTTTTATTTATTATTTTTTTTGTTAGGTGTTGTTATTATTAATATCATTATCATTAGTGTGTGTGTGTGTGTGTGTGTGTGTGTGTGGACAGCAGGTGGGACAGAGTGCTAATGGTGTTATTGTTTTTTACTTCCTGATAAAGTTTTTGTTCTTGTGTTCTTTGTTAATGTTATTGTTGTTGTAGTGTTGGTATTTCTTGGTCATTGCCGACCTCGCCAGCGTGAAAGAAAATTGTTTCATTATTATTATTATTGCTATTATTATTATTATCATTATTATTATTATTATTATTATTATCATCATCATCATTATTATTAACACCATCATTACGAATCTTATTATACTTGTGACCTAGATTTGGGGTCTGCGCACACACACACACACACACACACACACACACACACACACACACACACACACACACACACACACACACACACACACACACACACACACACGTAGTGTAGTGGTTAGCACGCTCAACTCACAATCGAGAGGGCTGGGTTCGAGTCCCGGTAAGCGGCGAGGCAAATGGGCAAGCCTATTAATGTGTAGCCCTTTTCACCTTGCAGTAAATAAGTACGGGATGTAACTCGAGGGGTTGTGGCCTCGCTTTCCCGGTGTGTTGATGTGGTCTCAGTCCTACCCGAAGATCGGTCTATGAACTCTGATCTCGCTCCGTAATGGGGAAGACTGTCTGGGTGACCAGCAAGCGACCGAGGTGAATTACACACACACACACACACACTCTCTCTCTCTCTCTCTCTCTCTCTCTCTCTCTCTCTCTCTCTCTCTCTCTCTCTCTCTCTCTCTCTCTCTCTCTCTCTCTCTCTCTCTCTCTCTCTCTCTCTCAACCCTTTATGTGTATCCCACAGGGGGTTCAGAATCCTTTCTTTCCCTCACAAGACCTTTTGCTCCTTGACCCGCGCGTTTTTTTTTTTAATTTTTCCTTACTTTTCTCCGTTGAGTTTCGTGCAGGGCCGTTACCAGCGTGTGGAGAGGCATAGGGAGGAGGAGGAGGAAGAGGATGAGGATGAGGATGAGGAGGAGGAGGAGGAGGAGGAGGAAGAAGGGTGTGGCGCAGGTAAGAACGGTGGTGGTGGGGAGAGGGGGGGAGAAAACGGTGGTGGAATTTCGAGGTGAGAGCTGGAGAGAGAGAGAGAGAGAGAGAGAGAGAGAGAGAGAGAGAGAGAGAGAGAGAGAGAGAGAGAGATGTGGGAGAGTATTGAGAGGAAGATGGAGATGGAGGTTCATTCTCATTCAACAAGGCATAACCAAGAAATACATGTACCACAATGTAGAACAACTTTATTTCAAAATACTTTCAGATATAAAGGAGCAATTATATGGAACCATGTGTCCAAATCTATCCCTTATGATTGTAAATTATCAACTTTCAAGCATAAACTTAAGACTTTTCTATTGGACAGATATAACAGTGATTCTTAGTCAAATACAATCTGGATTGTTGTTGTTATAGTTATTACTATATCTAGTATTTTTCCTTATTATCATCATTAGTATTATTCTGTATTATTGCAATTATTATTATTATTATTACTATTCTTATTACCTTTATCATTAACTTTATTATTATTATTATTATTATTATTATTATTATTATCACTTCTTTTGTTATTATTATTATATACTATTATTATTATTATTATTATTATCATTGTAATTGTTACTATTATTCACTATTATTATCATTATTATTAATTATTTATTCATTCATTAATACCAATATGTTTCTTTTCCGTTTCTTCCCCCCTGTCTGTTTTGAGTCTGTTCTGAGATTATTTACAATCTCAGTAAGAGTATATTAGGACACATATACCTTCGGGTATCTAGTCCTCTTTGTCATATTATCGACGTGTTTGGGCAGTTGCCTAATTGTAACTGTTTTGTATGTGTATGTGTAATATGACAATAAACAAACAAAAACAAAAAACAAACAAAAAACAAACAGAATGCAGGGATAGGTGAGAGAGAGAGAGAGAGAGAGAGAGAGAGAGAGAGAGAGAGAGAGAGAGAGAGAGAGAGAGAGAGAGAGTGCTCGATTGGATAAGGGAGATGAGTGGCTGGTGAGGGTGCTGACAGTAGAAAAGGAGGAGGAGAAAGGAAGGGGGACAGGGATTGGATGGAGGAGGAAGAGGAGGAGGAGGAGGAGGAGGAGGAGGAGGAGGAGGAGGAGGAGGAGGAGGATCGGTGTCATGGCAGAGGCTTAGGGTGACAAACAGCCTCTGCATACAAGGGTGGAATGTAAATCTCATACACGTCGCTAGATTTCACGGATTTAGGTGCGCGGGACCGTGTTGCTGCAGCCTCCGTGAAAATTGTTTTAAGCAAGACCCGACAGTAAGCGCTCTGTCCCCGTCCCTTCGCTGTTCACCTCGCTACTGGCTGCTGGTGGACGGCTCTGTATGGCTTGGAATTTCATGAACGGCGGCATAGTGCTGTGGAGTATTGATAAAGGTCATGGATGGTTGTGGCTGGTTGTGAAAGCTTGGGAGTGGATTGTGGAGGATTCTGGATGGTTTGGATGATTTGGAAGGGTTGTGGAAGGTTATTAAATGGTTTTGGATGGTTAGTAATTGTTGTAAAGGGTTGGATAGCTGTAGATGATTATGAAGGGTCAGGGAGGTTTGTGGGTGGGTTTTGGATGGTCATGGATGGATTCAGAGGATTGTGGAAGGATGTGGATTGTATGGAGTGGTGGAGAATTAGGGAGGGTTCTGTCTGTAGGATTGGGACGCCGTGCATAGTTGGGTTTTGCGATATACTTTTGTTGCCTGGTGATACTTGTTGAAGCGTCAGTCTCATTCACACACACACACACACACACACACACACACACACACACACACACACACACACACACACACACACACACACACATACGGCCCGGTAGCTTAGTAGTTAGAGCGCTGGCTTCACAAGCCAGAGGACCGGGGTTCGATTCCCCGGCCGGGTGGAGTTATTTGGGTGTGTCTCCTTTCACGTGTAGCCCCTGTTCACCTAGCAGTGAGTAGGTACGGGATGTAAATCGAGGAGTTGGGACCTTGTTGTCCCGGTGTGTGGTGTGTGCCTGGTCTCAGGCCTATCCGAAGATCGGAAATAATGAGCTCTGAGCTCGTTCCGTAGGGTAACGTCTGGCTGTCTCGTCAGAGACTGCAGCAGATCAAACAGTGAATTACACACACACACACATATCAACGCATTAACACGTATACTTTCTTTTTAACCTTAATCAATCTGCGTCGTCTTTTATTACACAATTTGGACTCCAGACGTACCATACCATACCGTACCGTAACGCACTGTACCTACCCACGCACAATATACCTTGCCAGACCCTGCTACGCCGCTGTGTCTTGTCACCAACACCACCACCACCACCACCACCGCCGCAACCTCTCAACTCTGCTTGTCTATGAAACTCGGGAGTATACGAGACTAAGAGGCGAAACTTCATCGGGTGCTTAAGTTTATTAGTGTCTCGTGTACGGATAATCTTGATTCACGTTGTGTTGGTCGGGAAGGAGAGAAGATAAAGGGTGGTGGGAGAGGAAAGGAGAGGGAGAACTGGTATAGTTAGAGAAAAATAGGTAGTGGGAATGGATAGTGGGAGGAGGAGAGGAGGTAAAAGGAAAATGCAAGAGATTAGGGGGAAGGGAGTGGAAGAGAAGAGTGAGAGAGAGAGAGAGAGAGAGAGAGAGAGAGAGAGAGAGAGAGAGAGAGAGAGAGAGAGAGAGAGCTATGGCAATATAAGTTAGCTGGGAGGGTGAAAGAAGCACCATTCATTAGCGAGACAATTCTGGTGTGTCGTATCTTATTTTCTTATTGCCTCACGTAAGTCGATGTGAGATAGGGGAGCGTGGCCTTGACGGGGAAAGGGAAAGAGAGGAAAATGAAGGAAGGAGGGAAGGGATGGAAGGGTAGAAGGAGTAAAGAGAGAGCGAGGGGAAGAGTTGGTGATGTTTCTCGTGCGTTATGTCTCTAAATCTCGTCTTTTATTCCGTTCTTTTTCATGCATTGGTAGCCGATAATTCTTCCTTTATCTTTTTTTAATATTTTTTCCCCTCCAGGAGTATGAACGTGTTTCTTTGTTTGGTGTTTTAGATAGAAATTCTCTTCCTTCCTTCCTCTTGATGTTGCTCCCGTTGATGATGATAAATTTTTTTCATATTCTCTTTTCTTTCTTTTTTTTTTTTTACTTTTTCCCTTCACACATACCCGGACATTTCCTCTCCACTTCTCTCTCTCTCTCTATACTGGTGTCGGGTCTCTCTCTCTCTCTCTTCTCTCTCTCTCTCTCTCTCTCAGGAATGTCTGAGTGTCACTCTCTCTCTCTCTCTCTCTCTCTCTCTCTCTCTCTCTCTCTCTCTCTCTCCTCTCTCCAGTTTTCCTTCCCTAACTCTCGGTCCTCTCCTTCTCTACGCTAGCAGTCTTTCTCCTGTTTCCTTCTCTCTATCTCTAGCAGTCTTTCTCCCTTCTTCCCGGTCCGGTCCCTCTTGAAATGATTCTTGCTGGTACGTCACATGGTCAAATAATCCTTTTTAAGGGGCTCGTGGCAATACGCGCTTTCATTTACAGTCTCTTTGTCTAACCTTCCCTCGTTCAGTCGCTCCCTTTCCCTGTCTGCCTCAGCTTCTGCTTCTCTTGCCGTCCACTCAACAGATGCTCGCTCTAGGACACCACCACATGGGAGTAAAGATTCTGTTACTATTTGTCTATTATTCTTACTGTGATTTGGGATTTGATTGAAGAGCTGAAGTTTAACTGATTCTGCTCGAACTCATTTGGTCATTTGGTCTTGTAGAGTACTTAATGCCATTGTCCTGTAGTCTTCGTTGTGTTGTTCCTGTTCTGTCAATTCTTCATCCACTCATTGCTGGATACCTGTGTAGTCCCTCTGATATTGCCTCTTCATGTTTTGTCCCCCTTCTCACCACTCAGTCTTTCGCACATGTTATTATGGGGCACTCACACATAAGCAGAATATTCTACGTGTAAATTGTAGGAATATAAATAGATGCACCGCAGAGGGAGGGAAGTAAGATTTATCGCCACAGTGAAATGGTGAAGGAACGTAAGAACTCCGGGGCGGCATTCTCCGACCTTCCCACCATCCACCACCGTTTTGAAAAGATCCACCCCGCCTCCTGAACTCCTTTAATAGTCTGTGTAATCCAGTGGGACGGCCTCAGCCTCCTCCTGCGCCGTGGTCGTGCTACAGCTCATCATAGACCTAGAATAAACTTTCTAAGAGGATTTCAAAGGATTGCAAAGGATTACGAACAGAAACGGACCTTCACTTCTCTGCTAGATTGTTTGATTTTACTGTCCCACCTACGCTAACTACCAGTATTAAGGGAAAGATCATTCAGCCCTTCCCGCCCCCTCGCTCATCCCCCCATCCCAATATGGCCAGAAAGAAGAGAAAGGTCGCCGGAAAAAGAATTGAAAATCGCAAGTAAGCTGCGGATCTCCGTGATAAGATTTATTGCCTGAGGTGGAGAGGAGGAAAGAGGCGAAGGACTGTGTGTGTGTGTGTGTGTGTGTGTGTGTGTGTGAGTGTGAGTGTGAGTGTGTGTGTGTGTGTGTGTGTGTGTGTGTGTGTGTGTGTGTGTGTGTGTGTGTGTGTGTGTAATTCACCTCGGTTGCCTAATGGTCACCCAGCCAGTCCTCCCCATTTCGGAGCGAGCTCAGAGCTCATAGACCGATCTTCGGGTAGGACTGAGACCACAACACACTCCACACACCGGGAAAGCGAGGCCACAACCCCTCGAGATACATCCCGTACCTATTTACTGCTAGGTGAACAGGGGCCACACATTAAGAGGCTTGCCCATTTGCCTCGCCGCTTCCTGGGACTCGAACCCGGCCCTCTCGATTGTGAATCGAGCTTGCTAACCACTACACTACGCTGTGTGTGTGTGCGTGTGCGTGTGCGTGTGTGTGTGTGTGTGTGTGTGTGTGTGTGTGTGTGTGTGTGTGTGTGTGTGTTGTATACCCGTGCAGGCAGCCCGCTAACCCTGAATAAAGCAGTTTCCTAGCACAGAACAGGATGAAAGTGGATATTTAATCATGAGAAAAAATATACATATATGATAAAGTAATGTGTTTCACATGCAATTTTTATCTCTTTCTGAGCTCCCTTCCTTCCAAACATCTTAAGGAAAGAAATATGAACAGATTTTTCTCAATTATTCTCTCTGCCCTCGTGAAGTAAAAGGAAGTTCTTAGGTAACTTAATGGTCGGCTGATTGTATGTCTTTGTCCAGAGGATGGAGAGATGTTCTGAGGGCGGCTGGCAGCTCTATAATGGCGGGAAGTGACCAAGAGAGGCACCTCACCGAGTACATTTGAAATTCATATATGATGTTGTCAACTCGCCGCTTTGATTAACACTTACAAAGAGAAACTTGTGGAAAGACTAATATTCCGTCGAGGTTGTGTGGCGAAGGAATCCCCAATACGTTTCCTTCCATGTGACACCAGTGTTTGAGTTCTTTTGTCATTGGTCGCCGCAGCTGGAGTGGCGAAGGACGTACCGTAGGAAGGAAAGGGAAGGGAGTGTGGATAAGTTTGTGGTAGCAGTCAAGCCTCATTTTGGGTCAGAATGTTTCAGTGTTGAATGCAGCACTGGTTGGATGGATGGATGGATGGATGTAAGGAAAGTTGTGACTTCTGATTACAAGTGATTAGGTTTAAAGGTTGATGGTTATTATTCTTTTTTTTAACCAGGTGAGGTAGTATCTTGCTTGTTTCGCTTTTCCATGTCGAGGATGCCTTTATGAAGTATTGATCGGACTGTACTCAGCGATCTGATCTGAAGGCCTCGTGCATCCCCCGCGTACGTCCATGAACGGTGACGCTCAGTAACGAAATTAGTCTTCTGATCCTCTGTGCTTTGTTGGACCATGAATGCTGCTTCATCTCTACCTGTGAAAGGGGCGTTGCACATAATGAAGTCAGGCCCCTTGTCCCTTGCAGCGCATCGCCACCAAGGGATGAGTAGCAAGGCGGGAAGTGCCGCGCTCCCCTCTCTCGTTATGGTCTTCCCAAAATAGATGTATCTTTTTCCACGGAAACCCAAAACCAAAACTTTGCAGGTTGGGATTAAAAGTTCCAAAAACACTTCAAAATGATGGTGCTGAAGAAGACACCAGCACGGGGAGCGTGGAGCACAGTGAGTAGATGCTACATTCTTGGAGGTTCTATTCAGAGTGCCGCACTAGACAGTTTCTGTGGCCCAAGATATGATAGAGAGTCTCACGCCACAAACTGCTGCCTTGGGCGAGGTCGCAGTGCCTGGAAGACAATAGATCATCCTCCTTCACTTTTATGAGGTAGTCAATATTGTGTGATAAAATATGGTGTCCATCACAAGCTTAAGGGATCCTGTACTGAAAGGAGTCACAGGGACGCTGACTGGCCCTCACCTCTGACGATGCCAGGGAGATAACTTGCGCCGCCGCCGCCTCTACGCCACAGACCTGCTGTTGATAAGTCACGGGGTCACGAACTCTTCATTTTTCTAACATTCTTAAATTTTTTGAATTTTCAGAATAGCTGATGCTCTTCACGCAAGTACATTTTTTTTTTTTTCGTGTTTCGTGAGCGTCCTTCAGTGAAGCTGCCATAATGTGACCAGTGAGCTGAAGCGAGAGTGAAGCAACAATGATACACTGGTAGTTGTATTCTGATTCTCGTTTCCTTACACAAATCTGTAGCAATGTCACGATTCGAACATCTTTATTCCTAGACATTAGGGAGAAAGTAACGAGTGTAAAGAGGAATGGTACAAAAGTTACTTACCATTCAGTCAGAATAACCATAAACATCGACTTTATTTGCTCTAACGTTATTACTGAGGGTGAGTGTATCGGGATCCGGCATCGCGTTTCGGACGAGGCTTGTGCAATAGACAGGCCACCCAAGTTCCCAGGCGCCTCTCGGAGATGAATGCCCACTGGCCGCTACCGATCGAACTCCCAGCGGCCACGCTCTGTGCCCGCGCCGGTCCCCAACGAGGAGCAGTGATGAATGGGTGCCGAGGTCCAGCCTGCAGCAAGCCTGCCAGGTAGCTGAGGCTCCTTCACACTGGAGACACAATCTGGGAAATATATTCATGTGTTCTGTTATTTTTTTGTAGGAGACTCGGCATGTTCACTAATGTCACTCCTCTTATCCTCCATCGTGTATTCACTGAAGGCTTTAGTTTTTAGGCTTAGGGTGTTTGTTATGTTCTTTCCTTCCTGCTTCTCCTCTACATCCATATCTGTAACTATAACCACTCCCTTTGCCGGAAATCGGTGGACACACGAATCAATAGGACTGATTTTTAAGAGGTTCCACGCCACGAAAATTCTCCGTCCTCCTCCTTACCAGTTCTCGACCAACTTATGTCATCATCTACCACCACCACCACCACCACCATCACCATCATCTAGTCCTTCCTTCCCCTCCCCTGGATTTGTTGGAAGCGGACACAAACACTGCGGTGCACACGCCAGCCAGAGGGTGAGCTGAGACGGGTTCAGTTGAGGAAAACCTGCAGCCATACTGAGAGCGGCGGCTTCGTCTGGGGATCAAGGGGAGGCAATCACAGAGGCCGTGGACGATCCTTAGGCGGGAATTGGGTGGGGGTGTGAGTGCCGCCGAGGCGTGTAACCCACCATTATTGGTAATGAGGGATCGCGGGTCTAGCAAGTGGCTGTAAAATAAAGTAAAACAGCCGTTGGAATTTTCCTGTTGTTAGAATGGACTCACTTTAGAGTGTGGGCCGCGTATATGTGTCTCTTGTGTCCTGTGGCTCTCTCAAACCTCCATTCACTAAAATATGGTGAGCATCGTCAACACAGCGAAGAGTGAGGAGAACAGAGACGCTCTCCGAGACAGACAAGCGACATTGGACAGCGGCAGGCGTGACTGGTAATTAATATGCAGGCAGTGTGGCCACTAATTAAGGGAGCCGAGAAAAACAAGAACTCTGAAAAGTGAGAGATAATTGGCAGTCCTTGTTGGAAGGAAGGAGTGAAGGGCTCGTGCACCGTGACGGGGAGAGGGGAGATGGCGACACACACACACACACACACACACACACACACACACACACACACACACACACACACACGTTATTAAAAAACCTTATTTCCAATATATTCCTCAAATATATGGACAAGAAACGACAATATTATATTCAGTCCCCACACCACCTTCTCTTGTCATAGAAATCAATTAAGAGAGCGTAGTTTTACCATCGTACTTTTACACATACGCACTTCGGAGACATGGGCGAAATGGGCATTTTATGAGGATATTTTGTATAAAATATATATTCATTTTTTTCGCTGGAGCTCATAAAAATGGAGAGTGGAATAGGTTGGACAGGGCGGCGCCAAGACATTGCTACTTAATCACACTCGCCTTTTATCTTTTGGTCAGCGTAGGGAAGGCGAGAGAGACGGAGGGAAGGAGACAGTACAGATCCAGGAAGTTCAGACTCGCTTGCAGCACCATTTCACCAAGCATAGTGTGACTGTTGCTGGCAGAGAGACAGGAATAGAGCTGAGGATGAATGCACGGAGGAGAGGGAGAGACAAGGCTTGGAGCTAATTAACCAACATAGCAGTGAGTGGGACGTCTTGGAGTGTCTCAAATGGTTGGAATCACGAAGCATCAGTGGCGTTTATACTCTACTACACTACTTTAGCCGTGTCTTGTCAGTCGCAGGTGAAACAATATTCCAGTGCACTAAGCTAAAAACCAAGTCCAGCCAAAGAGAGGAGGTCAGTGGGTGGGCGGGTCATGACCTGCGTATAACTAGCGGCGTGTTTCCCAGCGAGCATAATCCGGGGTCAGGTCGCTGGGAATATCGACCGCGGCGCCACACGAGGTCGAGGCGGCTCAGGCGGGTGGTTGAAAAATTACTCGGACAGAGAGGAAGGCACGGAGGTTATTTTTACGAGCCTTCTCCAGACTACATGAGCGCCACACGAAAATAGCAACAAATTTTTACCGCTGTTAATAAATTTGTGTGTTTCTCTCTCTCTCTCTCTCTCTCTCTCTCTCTCTCTCTCTCTCTCTCTCTCTCTCTCTCTCTCTCTCTCTCTCTCTCTCTCTCTCTCTCTCTCTCTCTCTCTCTCTCTCTCTCTCTCTCTCTCTCTCTCTCTCTCTCTCTCTCTCTCTCTCTCTCTCTCTCTCTCTCTCTCTCTCTCTCTCTCTCTCTCTCTCTCTCTCTCTCTCTCTCTCTCTCTCTCTCTCTCTCTCTCTCTCTCTCTCTCTCTCTCTCTCTCTCTCTCTCTCTCTCTCTCTCTCTCTCTCTCTCTCTCTCTCTCTCTCTCTCTCTCTCTCTCTCTCTCTCTCTCTCTCTCTCTCTCTCTCTCTCTCTCTCTCTCTCTCTCTCTCTCTCTCTCTCTCTCTCTCTCTCTCTCTCTCTCTCTCTCTCTCTCTCTCTCTCTCTCTCTCTCTCTCTCTCTCTCTCTCTCTCTCTCTCTCTCTCTCTCTCTCTCTCTCTCTCTCTCTCTCTCTCTCTCTCTCTCTCTCTCTCTC
Organism: Portunus trituberculatus; assembly: GCF_017591435.1. Lineage (NCBI taxonomy): Eukaryota > Metazoa > Arthropoda > Malacostraca > Decapoda > Portunidae > Portunus > Portunus trituberculatus. The sequence continues at coordinate 16,806,631 of NC_059271.1, read as the reverse complement.
TCTCTCTTCTCTCTCTCTCTCTCTCTCTCTCTCTCTCTGTGTGTGTGTGTGTGTGTGTGTGTGTGTGTGTGTGTGTGTGTGTGTGTGTGTGTGTGTGTGTGTGTGTGTGTGTGTGTGTGTGTGTGTGTGTGTGTGTGTGTGTGTGTGTGTGTGTGTGTGTGTGTGTGTGTGTGTGTGTGTGTGTGTGTGTGTGTGTGTGTGTGTGTGTGTGTGTGTGTGTGTGTGTGTGTGTGTGTGTGTGTGTGTGTGTGTGTGTGCTACTTGAGTCCAGCGTCTGTTTCTCGAGGACTTCCCCTCTCTCGTCTGTCCATCATTTTCCATTAGTGCCGAGAAGAAAGCCTTGTTTCTCCTCCTTCTCTGACGTGGAGGCCGCATTCCTTCATCCCACAAATATACAAGTAGGTCATTTCTTGCCACACATAAATTCATATATATTGAAGTATACGTTTAGCTTCTCCAGACAGGCTTCCACAATTGCTTCCAGGCCAGGCTCCAGAAATAGGTCCTTATAAAGCCATGCGTCAGGCGTGATTACCTCCCTGGTCTTAGCGTCCGTGTTTGGTGGCAGAGGCGTGACGCTCGAGGCCCCAGTGTTGTAGAGAAAGATTCTGGTCCCTGTTCTCAAAAAAAAAAAAAAAAACCAGGCGTATTATCTCGACAGGTTTTAATCAACATGGTGTAGTGAGGTTGTGTTTCTTGATTGTAGTGATAATTTGAGGACGCTGCCAACGGAATGTGACCTTGTGACGCTGGAGAATTTACTAAAGTTTTCCAGGTTGTTGTTATGATACTAGTAATAATGTAAGAAGGACTTTATATCAATAATGAGACAAAACATCTATGAGAATTCTAGTAAATCATCTATATAACGCCTGAAAGTTTACGAGGGTTTTCAAAGGTACTGCCATGATTCATAAAAGCGTATATTTTTCTCGGAGTATACCGTATTATTCTAATGATAATGAGATAAAAACATCCATGTGAATCCGACTAACCATATTCACGACTCCAGAAGACACATGTATGTAGTAATGAAACACCAGGCAAACGAGGCGGGGTTGTACAGGACTGTGTGGCGAGAGGCGGACAGTGGGTGGAGTGTGGCTGGCGTGACCCTTGGTGCGGTGTCCAGGGAGTGTCCATTACTGAACTAATAAAGTCTCCGGCCAGAACTCACCCTGTTTTATTGTCGCCATGAAAATGCTTGGAAAGAGGAAGCGGAATCGTTGTATAGATATAATTTACTCTTATTCCTTTATAAACACACACTGGTAGTGGTGGTGGTGGTGGAGTGAAGTGTTACGATTTGTTCACGCGTGTTCATTTTATATATATATATATATATATATATATATATATATATATATATATATATATATATATATATATATATATATATATATATATATATATATATATATATATATTTTTTTTTTTTTGTGTGTGTGACTAAATTATGTTACGTAAACGGACGATTGAAATGAGGTTCTTACGTGTGTGTGTGTGTGTGTGTGTGTGTGTGTGTGTGTGTGTGTGTGTGTGTGTGTGTGAGGGGACGTCCGAATATTTTTTCACCGGCTAAAAACTATTTATAAAAATCGTGCACACTTTTTTGGCTGCTCGTAATTTCTGCCCGGGAGAGGAGCGAGCGCATTCATTTTCCACTTTGTTGTCATGAAAGCAACTTTTTTAGTAATTGCTTCTGTTATTGATCTATGTTTTTTTTTTTTGTGTGTGTGTATCACAGTGGCGGTACTTTTATTTCATGCCGTTTTTAGATTCATTTGACTCGATAAACTACACACACACACACACACACACACACACACACACACACACACACACACACACACACACACACACACACACACACACACACTGTTCAGCATGCGAAAAAGGTTAAAAAAAAAATGTCCCTAACTAAAAATTATCGTCCCTTGTGTGCGTGAGTGTCGGGATGAAGGGAGCCAGGACGCCGAGGTCAGTTGTGGAGGTTGTCAAGGAAAGGATGGGAAGCTGAAGAGATGTGAAGGTGAAGGAAGAGACGCACTAAGGTGAAGATGGGATACTTGGCTGCAATGAGGTTAACTGGGAAATAAATAGGAAAGAAAGCCATATGAAGGTGAAGGAAGTGGCGAAAGGTGAAGTGAGATACAGATGTTTGTGTTTCACGGACGGCTGTAAGGTCACGTCAGGGTACAAGTGAAGTTAAAACAAAAGCTCAGAGCCGTCTAAGGTCAAGAAGGATTATCAGTCAAGCCAGACAACCCATAAATCCTTGCCAAGTGACGTCTCGTCCCGGCAAATTGCTTGAAATTTATTCCTCCAACTCGCTGGAAAATAGACCACACAACCTTTTTACATTAGAGCTACTTCTCCTTCTGTCTCCACTATCAATCTGTCCATTTACTGAAGCATTGAGCGATGGAACGAGCCGGGGACGAGTCGGAGAGGAGTTACGTCAATCAGGCTTTTGTTAGAGGCAACTGAATTTCAGGTTACTAGGCAACATGTGAAGTCTCCTCGTATCAAAGATGCCAATTTGTCATTTCGCTACAGAAAATCGGATGATGGGACAATTTTCAAACACGAGTCGGGGAAGAGTTGTGACGTCCAGGTAGGGAAGCGGTGGCGTATAAAAACAAAATAAAGAAACATATTTTGACTGAACAAAATTTAACATATGCTCTGTGTTGTGTATCCGTTCATTATTACTTTTTCCTTTTCTTTTCATATTTTTTTCATTGAATATTTGTATATATACTCTCAATCAGACTATAGAATGTATTAGTTAGGTTTCTCCCTTGGTGACAGCACATTGTATGCAAGTTAACTTTACAATGAAATAGGATTACTTCCTAACTAGGTTAGATATTATGTAAAACTATTTTTCTGCTCTCACTGCATATAATATCTAATCAAAACCGTCTATCTTAGGAGTTTCAACTTGACAGACCATGCCTAGCATATTTATTGATTGTAAATCTGCCTGTATTCCTTAAAATGGAATAAACTATACTTACTTACTTACTTACTTTGTAGTGGATAAGGCGGTGAGCGTAGGATCGGACAGACATCCACGCGTAGGCTCGAATCCCACCACATACCGCTTTGAAGCTGTCATTTGTCGAGTGGTTTAAAGTTACCTACATGTTACCATGATACCCAGGTTCTAGGTGATTAAACCAAAGATGCGCTTGGGTGGTGATAAGGGCCCTAATATGGGTACCACTGTAAATACAGTTGCCTTCGCCACTAATGGGCGGAAGCTTAACAGCGCCTACAGGCGCTATAGGCCATAACATAAAAAAATCCGTCTTGAAGTTAGAGGCTACTGTGTGTCGAGTTATTAGACAACGCGTATAATATTCTTTTCCTTTTGAGGTCACTTTTTCCCTTCACTGGAAAGAAAAACACAATGAAACGACATTAAATTACGATTCAGAGAGGAGCAATGACAGACAAGACTATGGTTAACCTGTAAAATCCTCCTGTCCTTCTGAGGTTACTCTCTTCGTCTTCTGAAAAAACAGATGTACCAAGAAATTCAGGTACCTTAAAGTTAGATAATGGTCAAGATTTTACACAGTTACTTTAATCTATTTACTTCTATCTGCTATCTGTCATAAGAAGTGTTAGAAGCCCGTCAGGCTGGCGAGGTTCAAAGCGTCTGTCTTTGTTGATGAAGAGAGCAGCGTCGCGTCGTGCATCACGTTAAGAACCTTGAAAAGTTAGTGTGACGAGGGGAGTTTGGCACCGAGAGGGGAGAGAGAGAGAATGCGAGCAGAAGAAGGAAGAGTGAGGAAAGGAAGGAGAAAACGAGAACTAGGAGAAAGGAATGAAGCGAAGAGAAAGACAGGAAGGAGGACAAAGTAATGGAGATATTTGATGAAGTGCAGCAATAAGGGAGAGAAATATGGACATATGATGGTTACTGTTATGTTAATGAGGGTGTGTGTGTGTGTGTGTGTGTGTGTGTGTGTGTGTGTGTGTGTGTGTGTGTGTGTGTGTGTGTGTGTGTGTGTAATTCACCTCGGTCGCCTACTGGTCACCCAGCCAGTCTTCTCCATTACGGAGCGAGCTCAAAGCTCATAGACCAATCTTCGGGTAGGACTGAGACCACAACACACTCCACACACCGGGAAAGCGAGGCCACAACCCCTCGAGTTACATCCCGTACCTATTTACTGCTAGGTGAACAGGGGCCACACATTATGAGGCTTGCCCATTTGCCTCGCGCCTCGGGACTCGAACCCGGCCCTCTCGATTGTGAGTCGAGCGTGCTAACCCTATACTACGCGTTGTAATTCACCTCGGTCGTCTGCTGGTCACCCAGCCAGTCTTCCCCATTACGGAGCGAGCTCAGAGCTCATAGACCGATCTTCGGGTAGGACTGAGACCACAACACACTCCACACACCGGGAAAGCGAGGCCACAACCTCTCGAGTTACATCCCGTACCTATTTACTGCTAGGTGAACAGGGGCTACACGTTAAGAGGCTTGCCCATTTGCCTCGCCGCGCCGGGATTCGAACCCAGCCTGTGTGTGTGTGTGTGTGTGTGTGTGTGTGTGTGTGTGTGTGTGTGTGTGTAATTCACCTCGGTCGTCTGCTGGTCATCCCAGCCAGTCTTCCCCATTACGGAGCGAGCTCAGAGCTCATAGACCAATCTTCGGGTAGGACTGAGACCACAACACACTCCACACACCGGGAAAGCGAGGCCACAACCCCTCGAGTTACATCCCGTACCTATTTACTGCTAGGTGAACAGGGGCCACACATTATGAGGCTTGCCCATTTGCCTCACCGCTTTCCGGGACTCTGACCCGGGCCTCTCGATTGTGAGTCGAGTGTGCTAACCACTACACTACGCGGTGTGTGTATGTGTGTGTGCGTGCGTGTGTGTGTGTGTGTGTGTGTGTGTGTGTGTGTGTGTGTGTGTGTGTGTGTGTGTGTGTGTGTGTGTGTGTGTGTGTGCTTAACTTTCTCCTTCTCCATCCGTGTATCTGCCAATCTCTCTCTCTCTCTCTCTCTCTCTCTCTCTCTCTCTCTCTCTCTCTCTCTCTCTCTCTCTCTCTCTCTCTCTCTCTCTCTCTCTCTCTCTCTCTCTCTCTCTCTCTCTCTCTCTCTCTCTCTCTCTCTCTCTCTCTCTCTCTCTCTCTCTCTCTCTCTCTCTCTCTCTCTCTCTCTCTCTCTCTCTCTCTCTCTCTCTCTCTCTCTCTCTCTCTCTCTCTCTCTCTCTCTCTCTCTCTCTCTCTCTCTCTCTCTCTCTCTCTCTCTCTCTCTCTCTCTCTCTCTCTCTCTCTCTCTCTCTCTCTCTCTCTCTCTCTGTTATATCTCCTTACGTTTCTGTCTCCTCCATTATCTTTATTAATCCGATTCCTCTTTCTCATTTTTCCTCCTTCTCCTCCTCCTCCTCCTCCTCCTCCTCCTCCTCCTCCTCCTCCTCCTCCTCCTCCTTCAATAACCATTATTTCAGTAGGATTATTAAAGTCCAGTACGCCTTTCCAAGAGAGAGAGAGAGAGAGAGAGAGAGAGAGAGAGAGAAAATGTTTGTGTGTTTGCATTTTAAAAGTCACCAGTTAATTGAATATATCAACAGCTTCCTTCCATCTCATTTACTTCTTTTTACTTATCTTTTTTTTTCTTTTTTCTTTTTTTTTTTGTCAGTGTGGTTCGTATGTCATAAAAAGATCCCTAGAAAATGCACATATCGTTCCCTGTGATGGTGGTGCGTCTCTGTTCTTTTGTTTCTTTTTAACACATATTTTGCTTCTTAAGTGTGAATAATGTATGTATTTTTGTGTTATGCTCATTCATCAATAAAACATAAATACATTCTCTTCATTCCTTCATACGTACATAGTTTTTTTTTTTTTTTTTTGCTTTCATGTGTGAGTGATGCATGGATTTTTTTTTTCATTGTTTTATCTATTCATTACTTTATTCCTTCGCTCGTTCATTGTTTTCTTTTCCCGGCAGGAGGCATTCATAGTTTCTTTGTTTTTTTCTATTCTTGTGTTAGAAATGAAAGAGCCAGTGTGAATTTTCATTTATTTGCTTTATTGTTTCATGTTTGTCACTGCCTTTGTTTGACTGTCTTTGTTTTCGTTTCATTTTATGTATGTTGTTATCTGTCGCTCTGTGTGTGTGTGTGTGTGTGTGTGTGTGTAATTCACTGTTTGATCTGCTGCAGTCTCTCGTTTACGGAACGAGCTCAGAGCTCATTATCTATCTTCGGATTATTTTCACTCCTCTTTACATTACAACTGTTACGCTTTTCAAATCTGGCTCTCTCTCTCGTGTGTGTGTGTGTGTGTGTGTGTGTGTGTTTGTTCTTTCTCTCTCTCTCTCTCTCTCTCTCTCTCTCTCTCTCTCTCTCTCTCTCTCTCTCTCTCTCTCTCTCTCTCTCTCTCTCTCTCTCTCTCTCTCTCTCTCTCATCATCTTTTTTGTTTTCTCTTCGTCATAACAAATTCTAGACATCAAGGAACTGTGAAACTTTAAGACTTGGCAATGATCCCACATAACTTTATATACCTATTATTCTTTTTTTACAACCTCGTATCCAGTTTTATAAAGCCCAATTATTTTCTTTTCCCAGCTATTTACACCGAAAGTAGGATTAACACTTTTAAACAGCATATTTTTTTTTTTTCGTCTTACAATCTTACGTATATTTCCATATGTAAAGTCAAGAAAATGATTCCTGGACGACTGTTTACGTATACATAGCTGGGCAGCGGAACGGAGCGAGCATCTCTTCCCCTGGTTTCAAAGTAATAACTGAACCTAATGCCAATGAAACGCGATAGCAATGAACGAAAGCTTAAGCGCGGGTCGGGACTAAGAAGGGGGAACGATGAAAGGGTATAGAAAAGGCGTGAAAGAATGAGGAACCTGAGAGAGGGAAGCAAAAGAGGAAATCAAATATGGAGGAAGCGAGTGAGGGAAGGAATGAACTGATGGAAGGTATGAGGAAAAAGGAAGGCAGAAAAACAAGATAAGGAAACGAAAGAGGAAAATAAGGAATGTGGGAAGGTGGAATTTTAAAGTGAAGAAGAGTAATACGCAAAGAATGAAGAAAGCAGAGGAAAAACAGATAATAAAGGAAGGAAGGATGGGCAGAAGTGAAGAGAAAGTAAGAAAAGAAGATAGATGGATGGAATAAACAAGCAGGAAATAGCTGGAAAAAAGGAAGAAAATAAAGAAGAAACTAAAGAAAGTAACAAGAGAAAAAAGAGTTGACGAAAATAACAGAAGAAAGGATGAAAATAAGTCGAGATAAAGAAAGGAAGAATAAACTTATAGAAGGAAAAACAAACTGAAAAAAGGGAAGGAAAACAAAGAATAAAAAGATTAAAAAAAATACATGGAAAAGAGAAGAAAAGTTGAACCAGGTACTCGTAACATAATAAAAACAAAAGTTGATAGGAAAAGTAATCACCAGCTTGGGGCGGCCTGATGAAGGGGAAAAGTGATGTGAAACGCTGTTACAGAAAGGCGAGGCGAGGCGAGGCGAGGCGAGGAGAGCAGACGCAACAGTACCCAATCTAGCTCGGAGCATCGTTTCAGATTGCAGATTAACCCAAAAATTTATCAGTTTACGCCTCATTACGAACAATTTAAAGCAGGAGCGTGTCGTGGCGTGGCATGGCGGCAGCGACCCTAGTGGAGGCGCTGCTGGTGGAGGCGTTCAAAGCGTGGGGAATTACTCAAATCTTCTGTTTACCCAGAAAGGCGATTCCCAGACCCCCTTCGGCAGGATTATGTTATTAAGGGTGATGAAGGATGACAGTGTTAAGGGGTGCAGCGGTGATTTTTGGTTGATTATTGCTGACCAAACTTGAGGGTGTGAAAATTGAAGGCACTCGTGAAGGGAATATTATCAGGCAAGGTTCTGGTTCTTTCTTCAGTTCCTCATTTAAAGCCACTACTGAAAAGCTGCTGGACACTGACTGATCATTCGTGCTAACTTAATGAAGATTCAGTGATTTTAAGGAGCTCTTCTTTTATAAGGTAACGTTAAGGTAGGGAGATGTTAATTATAGGTAGGCAAACTTGCGGTTCTTTGCTGCACTGAAGGACACACACACACACACACACACACACACACACACACACACACACACACACACACACACACACACACACACACACACACACACACACACACACACACACACACACACACACACACACACACACACACACACACACACACACACACACACACACACCGCGTAGTGTAGTGGTTAGCACGCTCGACTCACAATCGAGAGGGCCGGGTTCGAGTCCCGGTAAGCGGCGAGGCAAATGGGCAAGACTCTTAATGTGTGGCCCCTGTTCACCTAGCAGTAAATAGGTACGGGATGTAATTCGAGAGGTTGTGGCCTCGCTTTCCCGATGTGTGTTGTGTGTGATGTGGTCTCAGTCGTACCCGAAGATCAGTCTATGATCTCTGAGCTCGCTCCGTAATGGGAAAAACTGGCTGGGTGACCAGCAGATAACCGAGGTGAATTACACACACACACACACACACACACACACACACACACACACACACACACATCTTTATTTCCCCTTGTCCTTGTGGTTATATATATATATATATATATATATATATATATATATATATATATATATATATATATATATATATATATATATATATATATATATATATATATATATCCTCTTTCTTGTTTCTAATATATAGTCTCTTTTTTTTTTTTTGTTACTCTCTCTCTCTCTCTCTCTCTCTCTCTCTCTCTCTCTCTCTCTCTCTCTCTCTCTCTCTCTCTCTCTCTCTCTCTCTCTCTCTCTCTCTCTCTCTCTCCTTCCTTTGTTCGGTTGCGGAGGATAAGACAAGAGAAGACACTATATTGCCCTTTATTTTTGGGCTTTTCTTATCATCCCTGTGGAGAAGAGTATAGATAACATTATTTCACTACACGTACCAGTAGTTAGCTTGACGTTCTTTATTTGATAGTATAGGGTAAAAGAAGAGCGCTAACGTATGACTTCTGTAGCTAAGTGTCCGTTCTTTTTAGATTTAATTCTGTGATAAGCCTGTTTTTCCTTGTGTGGTTATCCATTGTACTGTCGTGTATAGGCAGTCCTCGTTGATCTATAGAGCTTGTTAAGAATGGTTTGCGTGGAGAGGGAAAGAAAAAAATATTCATGGTTTACGTCTCATTGTACTCAGGTGCCCCTTTCCCTTCAAGATCTATTTCCCCAGTGACCTTAAAATTTTTCCCCAGTGACCGTGCATCCCAATCATCTCTCGTGACCCACTTCTGGCGTCCCCCTACAAGCTGGTTATGTCACTGCGCCTATTTGGGTCAGAGAGTGGCTGGAGGCGGAGGGCGAAGGGCGGTGGGAGGCAATGGAAGTGTTTTATTTGTGGTGGTGGTGGCGCCATTGTTGTTGTTTTCTTGCTGTGTCGGGCAATTGATGTTTTTCATGAGTAAAAAAAACTAGATATTTTCTACTCACTTATTTTTTTGTTTATATAACTTAAAGGAATAAAGGTAAAGGAACAATTGCTGAGTTGACATGGAAATACGAAATGCTGAGAATTTCATCATATCTTTATTCAGTATTTCGTTATTCGCCCGTTCTCATTCATCACTTGGCTGTTCATCATCTGGTCATTCATCACCTCCACCACTCTTTACTCGTCACTTTGTTATTCATCCTGTTTTTTTATTCATTATTTTGGTATTCTTCTCTGACATCATCTTTTCATTTTTCACTGAATTACTCATCGCTAAGTCATTTATCATCTCATTCTGCCTTGAAAAGATCAGTTCTTAATCCTGCTCTCGCACCACTTGGACCACCTTCTTGCTCCGTGTCTACTGGTAATCACAGTTGTGTACGTTTAGCCACACTTCCGTTACAGTTTTGTCTTTCTCAAGTGTCTCTTTCATCCCTTCTTTTTCTCCAGTATTGGTCGGGATCTTGGTCACCTTTATCCCTTATCGTCCTAAGCATCACGGCAACGACCATATTTCTCTTTGCAAATATCCATTAATTCCCCCATTACTATACGTACTAGAAGCCTCTAATCGTGGTCCTTACTGAGCGAACCCATAAGAATCTTTTTAACAGTTGGGCCTTGCTGTGGGGATGATATTTGCGTTTCCTTCCTTCTTCGTCTGTCGGACTTCCATATTCCTGCCACGTCGGGTCGTGTGTCAGGCCGCGTCCCCGAGCCTCACAAAGAGACACTCGGGACACCGTCAGCCAAGAAGTACTCACTCACCGTGACATAACATCCTGACTTGCAATTTTCTCCAAGTTTTCCGCTGTCTCTTTCTTCTCTTTCCCTCACTTTTCTCTTTCTTCGCCCTGCTTGTATCCTTCCACTTTCCTTTTCTTTCCTCTTTACTTTCCGTTTCTTTCCGTCTCCGTCTTGTCTTCCCATTTCAGTTTTCCTGCATTCCACGTCTTTATTAGTTGGCTTTCTCCTTCTCCGCTTCCTCTCTTTTCCATCCCCTTCCTTCCTTCCATTTCTTTCCTTTTTTCCTCTCCGTTTCTTCGTCTCAGTCATGTCTTCCTCTTCAGTTTTCCTTCACTCCACGCCTCTATTAGTTGGCTTTCTCCTTCACGCTCGCTATCTCTTCCACTTCCTACACCGCTGCTCTCAACACTCCTCATCTCGGCCCTCCTCGGTGGTCCTTCACCTCACTAATGCGGGAGCTCCGGAGTCTAGTCTCGATGCGTGGTGCCTCCTGAACCTCCTCCGCCGGAACGTGAAACTAAAACTCCCAAGATTTCCGTCGCTGGTCACTGAGTCATATCCTCAACCACTTTATCTTCATTACAAGGGCCACGCAAGTTTTAATTTCGATCCCAGGTGAGGATTTGGAGTCTAGTTCATAAGCCTTTACCGTGTTGCCGTCTCTGGAATTAAAGAATGTTTCTCAGGGGGAAATTGTTGTCCTAAAGGAGCTTACAACTGACCTGCTAATCATGTCTGCTGATATCTCTACCATATGACGGACTTCACAGCCATTATTCATCACTTTTCTTTCCTTACCTAAAAAAGAGAAAAGGAAAGAGAAACATATTCACCCGGTATTATACGAAAAAGAAATTAAAAACATTGAAAAAATAATAAAATGGTAGAAACGGACCTTATCACCTCGTACCCTCGAAGTTTACACATTCATGCTGGCGGAATGAAAAAAGATAAAAAGAAGAATGAAAAATAGAAAAATATATATGTCAGTGGTTTTTGTTTTTTTTATATATATACATTTCTAGTATTTCCAAAGGTTCAGATAGCTTTGTTGGCAAGGCTCGATACCCGCAGCGGCAATCATGAGCTTTTTCAGTGCTGCTGTGAGGAGGGAGAGGGTGGGGGGATGGGGGCGCCAGTTGTAGCGTGGGGATGGGGTTAGGTGTCTCGTATACAGGTGCACCCCGTGTGTCCTGTGCTCGAGTATTGATGGGAGAGGAACAGAGGAATGAAAGCAAAGAGGAAGGAAAGAAGTGATGACAGGGCTGGTGCAGATGTACGTGTATTGGTGATGTGTCTTTGTGTAGAGAGAGAGAGAGAGAGAGAGAGAAGAGAGAGAGAGAGAGAGAGAGAGAGAGAGAGAGAGAGAGAGAGAGAGAGAGAGAGAGAGAGAGAGAGAGAGAGAGAGAGAGAGAGAGAGAGAGAGAGAGAGAGAGAGAGAGAGAGAGAGAGAGAGAGAGAGAGAGAGAGAGAGAGAGATCAAGTAAGCCTACACGTGGCAGTCCTTATGATGTAACCTGTACCTTAACGATGGCAACCTTTCCTCCCTCATCTATTCTAATGACAAAAAAAAAAAAAAATGAAATCTAAATCAACGAATTTTATTTATTTTTTTTTTCTAGAGAAACACACGATCACTTTGCCATTTTATATCTCGAAGTGTCCATTGGTGATAGAAATATAGCCAGTCTCCAGAACATCAGCAAGCCCCGCCAATCAGCGTCACCGTGCCTGCAGAGGACGTCACAGGGTTCAAACTGGCACGACAAACATCGCCAGTGCCAAGTTAATTTTCCATTGCATCGTTTGGTATTCAGATGTAGCGACTAGCTGTGTGTGTACAGGGTGGAGCTGCGTGGCAAGGCTGAATGAGCACGTGTTTTACCAATAAGAGAGAGAGAGAGAGAGAGAGAGAGAGAGAGAGAGAGAGAGAGAGAGAGAGAGAGAGAATGTAAGCTTGTACATTTAATAGTAGCAGTAATAATAATGGTGATAACAATAACAGCAATAATAATGACAATGATGATAATGATAATAAAACAACTACCACAAAACCACAAAGAAATAGTAATCAGAACATATCACCTAAATATAATAAAAAGTCTTATTTTATCAATTTTTCCTTGCATTTACCTATTACACATTATAAAACCACCACCACCACCACCACCACATACAGGAAGACTTAAGGTACTCTCCTCAACTCTGACCCATTGATCTGAACACCCTCGTCTCTGTTCCTCCTCAGCTCGGTGAAAGAAGGCGGCGTGGTGAGGTCTCGTCCGCCCTTGGTCAGGAGTCGCACCCTGCCTGCCATCGTGGTGCCTGGGGTGACCGTCCTGCAGACCGCCTTGGAATCTACGGACCGCCGAGGTAAGTACCCATCCTGCTGTCCTCTTGTTCACCCGACATGTTGTTCCTTCGTCCTTGTTTCTCCGCTTCATCTCTGCAGGTTTTTTATTGACCTGACACGTGGTTCTGTCATATTCTCTCTCTCTCTCTCTCTCTCTCTCTCTCTCTCTCTCTCTCTCTCTCTCTCTCTCTCTCTCTCTCTCTCTCTCTCTCTCTCCTCTCCTCTCCTCTCCTCTCCTCTCTCTCCTCTCCTCTCCTCTCTCTCTCCTCTCCTCTCTCTCCTCTCCTCTCCTCTCCTCTCCTCTCCTCTCCTCTCCTCTCCTCTCCTCTCCTCTCCTCTCCTCTCTCTCTCTCTCTCTCTCTCTCTCTCTCTCTCTCTGTGATGACAACACCTCATTGAGCCCTGGGCCGCGAGTCCAGTGTGCAGTGTGCAGTAAAGGTCCAGGCAGCCTCTCAGTCGTGGAAGTAATGTTGCTATGTGTTCTTGGCTGAGAGTAGGGCCTGCTGGTGTGCGGCGTGTAACCCTTTCTCCAAACAGCTGTATTCCTTCCGCCCCTTTCCTTCCCCCTGTGAAGTTGTGACTGGAGAGGACGTGAATGAACCCACTCTTTTGCAGGTGTCAGCGAGTACCTTGGCTGGAGATCCTCGACTGGAGGTCTTGGTAGGTTTGTCTCCTTCACCTATTGCTTCCCAACACGACAAGTTGTGTTTCTGTAGTCTCAATACACATACCCGAGCAAGCCCAAACCTGCCAGCTGCTGCTCATTGCGTTACGCCGCCTAGATATGTACTCTCACCATATGGCTTCTTAACCTCTCAGTTCTTAAGGTGCTGTGGGTATGTGTATGTGTGTCATTGTTTGCTGATATGCTTTGTGGAAGTAACTCTGGGTTTTGATTAATTAACAGACTCACACCATGAAAACATAATATAGTCCGCTAATAGGTATTTTTTTATTTACTATTTTACATACGCCAGCTTGTCTATAGTCTCAAAGATCTCACGCGTGAAACACACACACACACACACACACACACACACACACACACACACACACACACACACACACACACACACACACACACACACACACACACACACACACACACACACACACACACACACACACACACACACACACACACACACACACACACACACACCATCCCGTTGTGCTTTTCGTGCTTCAACATACGACTATGAGAGATTTACTGAAAACAAGAACAGAAATATTTGGGATTGTCGCGGCGGGAAGGTCGTTGAGGTCGTTTTTGGTGTCCGTCTGTTGAAGAGGAGGAGGAGAAGGAGGAATACTAATATATAAGGAAAGAGTGCAGGAAAAATGAATAACAAAGAGAAAGAAGAGAAGAAGGAGAAAGAGAAGGAGGAGGAGGAAGAGGAGGAGGAGGAGGAGGAGGAGGAGGAGGAGGAGGAGGAGAATGGTCTGTATCGTGTTAGTGACATCCCTACAACAGCCATATTCAAGGAGGGGGTTGAAACAAAAGAAATCGAATCTTCACGCTACATGCAACACCTCAACTGAAACAGACGGCGGTGTCCGGAGCATCCCCAAGTGACCACCGTCTGGAGCTCAGGATCTGTTTTGAAGCCTTGAGTTTTTGGGTTACAGAGTTTTACAGTTATAAATACTAAAATAACCTTTGTTGTTATTCCCAATACTGTGATGACCCTTTTTGTGGTATTGGTCGCGCGGAAGTCCAGAGATACATGGTTTATATATATATATATATATATATATATATATATATATATATATATATATATATATATATATATATATATATATATATAAACATTTACTTCGTCCTTCCTAGTAGTGCAATAAGTACTTCGACTTCCATTCTTCTCACTGACAAGTATTGTGTGTCATGACAAGCGTATTGATCGCGTGGAACTTGTTCGTGGAGCCGTATTCTGTCTCGACCTTATTTATATACATAGGAATCCCACCAGAAAAAGGGCTGTAAGGCAGGGCTCTCGTGGGGGAGGGAAACACGCCAGGCGGGGCGACGAGGGAGGGCACGGAGGACGCGTCTTCCCTTCTAGGTCCCTTGTTCCCTCCCTTCCTCCCTCTCTTCCTCCTTCCCCTCCTTCCTTCCCGCCGCCCCATCACCCCTTCCCACCATAGCTTCCAGCCGGGTCACGTGGCCACTCATAAAATATAATGAAAATACATTATAAAAACCTGGGGATAGTTCTCTTCTGGTAGAGTTTTGGCCACGTGTGTGTGTGTGTGTGTGTAATTCACTGTTTGATCTGCTGCAGTCTCTGACGAGACAGCCAGACGTTACCCTACGGAACTAGCTCAGAGCTCATTATTTCCGATCTTCGGATAAGCCTGAGACCAGGCACACACCACACACCGGGACAACAAGGTCATAACTCCTCGATTTACATCCCGTACCTACTCACTGCTAGGTGAACAGGGGCTACACGTGAAAGGAGACACATCCAAATATCTCCATCCGTCCGGGGAATCGAACCCCGGTCCTCTGGCTTGTGAAGCCAGCGCTCTAACCACTGAGCTACCGGGCCGTGTGTGTGTGTGTGTGTGTGTGTGTGTGTGTGTGTGTGTGTGTGTGTGTGTGTAATTCATCTCCTCGGTCGTCTGCTGGTCATCCAGCCAGTCTTCCCATTACGGAGCGAGTTCAGAGCTCATAGACCGATCTTCGGGTAAGACTTAGACCACAACACACTCCACACACCGGGAAAGCGAGGCCACAACCCCTCGAGTTACATCTCGTATCTATTTACTGCAAGGTGAACGCGGGCCACACATTTGCCTCGCCGCTTCCCGGGACTCGAACCCGGGCCTCTCGATTGTGAGTCGAGCGTGCTAACCACTACACTACGCGGTGTGTGTGTGTGTGTGTGTGTGTGTGTGTGTGTGTGTGTGTGTATTCATGCGTTTGTGTTGTGGTAAAAGCTATAAGTTGGATATACTGCAGTTTTCTCTCTCTCTCTCTCTCTCTCTCTCTCTCTCTCTCTCTCTCTCTCTCTCTCTCTCTCTCTCTCTCTCTCTCTCTCTCTCTCTCTCTCTCTCTCTCTCTCTCTCTCTCTCTCTCAATATCTCTCTCTCTCTCTCTCTCTCTCTCTCTCTCTCTCTCTCTCTCTCTCTCTCTCTCTCTCTCTCTCTCTCTCTCTCTCTCTCTCTCTCTCTCTCTCTCTCTCTCTCTCTCTCTCTCTCTCTCTCTCTCTCTCTCTCTCTCTCTCTCTCTCTCTCTCTCTCTCTCTCTCTCTCTCTCTCTCTCTCTCTCTCTCTCTCTCTCTCTCTCTCTCTCTCTCTCTCTCTCTCTCTCTCTCTCTCTCTCTCTCTCTCTCTCTCTCTCTCTCTCTCTCTCTCTCTCTCTCTCTCTCTTTGATATTTTGAATGGCAGTGGCAGTGGTCGGTGCCAGGCGGGCTGTGTCGGAACCACATGGGAGACTTAGTGGGTAGACATGTGTAACAAAAATATATAAATAATTTCCTGTACATTATTTTGAAGCTTTGTGTCACTTCCCTTCACGGCACAAAGTAGTAACTCCTCATTTGGATCACCAGGGTGTGGCAGGTAGCTTGCAGCACGAACCAACACGTCCCCGGTGATCCCTGCCCTGCGAAACTAGTGATTCTTGGTTTTGTGTAATGATTCTCTCTCAGTGCTTGGTAATGGGGACATCCTCAG
>NC_059271.1:16745347-16787847 GCF_017591435.1 Portunus trituberculatus | reverse complement strand
TGCATGAAACTATGAGAGAAATGGAGGGAGACTGAGAAAAAGATTGCTAGGAAGATAATGAAGATGAAGAAAGCAAGGAGAAAGATAAAGCCGAGAAATGGAGAGGGTGGAAGGGAGATGGCGATAGTGACCATGTACAAAAGAGAGATGTGAGTGGAATACTTGTCTGTCTTGGAGTGTTGGCGAATATACGTAGAAGTGAGTGGTGAGGAGAGGGAAGGAAGAAAGGAAGGAAAAAAAGAAGGAAGGGGCTGGGACGGGACGGGACGGGACGAGACAGAACTCAAGCCACGTTATTCAAGAGTGAGAAACAGATGTGCCTTTTACAAACTTGATATTATGCGTAAACATGATCCCTTCGTCCTGCTCGTCCTCCTTCTTTGCTTTTTCCTCCCTTGCTCCTTCCTCCTCCTCCTCTTATTCATTCATCCTTCACTCTTCCCCCTCCTCCTCTTACATCGCGCATCATCCATCACCACGCCTCCTTCCATCCTTTGTATATATTTTTATCCCTCCTCCTCCTCCTCCTCCTCCTCCTCCTCCTCCTCCTCCTCCTCCTCCTCCTCCTCCTCCTCCTCCTCCTCCTCCTCCTCCTCCTCCTCCTCCTCCTCCTCCCATCCTTTGTATATATTTTTATCCCTTCCTCCTCCTCCTCCTCCTCCTCCTCCTCCTCCTCCTCCTCCTCCTCCTCCTTCTTCTCTTCCTCCATGGTACTCATCCTCAGCGGCTCAAGGTCACGAAGGTTCACGGAGCAGGTTTATTCAGAGTTCATTCCTATGTCGTCTTTATTTTTATCCGTCCAACCATATTCACTGCCTCCAATTAGCCTTTCTCTCAGGCAGGCAGTTCATCCACACTTGCGTAGACACGTTGTATATATGTCATATGCATCGCTTTAATCAGTGGCAGGTTTTTCTTCGATTAGTTGGGTTGGTAGTGGTGGGATAATGAGAAGGAAGATTTGTCCTTGCTTGTTAACTTGCTTTTGTTTTATGTTAGTTTGTGGCTCAGTATTCTCATTCCAGTCCGCTTGGTGTCTTAGCTTCCTTGCTTCTGACAGGCTGTCGTGTAGTGTGTGGAAATTGTTGAGGTTTCCAGGAATGTTTGAAGGTTCTAATGGTATTTTTAACGGTGATTCTCCATGCATGATCAGTGAAGGAGTCCCCTTGGTGTCTCAGCTTCCTTGCATCGGACAGGCTGTGGTGTAGTGTTTGGAAATTGTTGAGATTTCCAGGGATGTTTTGAAGGTTCTAATGGTAGTTTTAACGATGATTCTTCATGTATGATCAATCGAATCAATCGATTCTAACTGGCAATTTGTGTTGTAGTCCGTGACATGTGGGAGTTATTGAAGTTTTCATGAGTGTTCTCATTATTCCAGCAATAGATTAACGAAGATGAGAGGAAAAAAAAAACTCGATAACGTAACTTATCATGTATGTAATCCATGAAAAACTCATCTTGAAGGGCTAAGTCGCTAAAGCGTTCAAGAACACCAATCTGACCAAACTTGTCCCACGTAAACCAAGGTGACCAATGGAACAATGCGTACGAGAACTTAAGTAATCATCATTATACTCCTTGAAAATTAATCCTGATGAAAGACCAAAGCATTTAAGAACACGTACTTATCTTAACCCGTCTAGTGGATAAAAAAAAATCGATAATCTAACTAATCAATTTTATAGTCTGTTAGAAACGACAGAAAAAAAATATAGTCCTGTCGAAAGTCAAAATGATTTAAGAACACTACCTTAAGTCAAGCCGTCCCGCGCACCGCTCCTGCATGCCGCCACCTTCTCCTCGGGGACTTGACGTAATCTGCACCAACTTGCACAGAGAGAGTGAGTGAGAGAGCTGAGAATAATGGCGATAGAGGGTGGCCGCTAGAGGGATCGGGTGGCGGCAATGGCTTAAGCTATCAGAGTAATGTAACCGAGTATGATTGCTTTGAGGGCATGAAGTTACGTTGATTGGAATGAGTCAGTGATGTAAGACTCCTCATCCCTGATTGGAACCTCTCACTTGGCACATTCACCGCAATATCGACACGGGTTCACCGCAGCGTGTCTGGTTACTGAGAGTGTGACTGCGTGAAGGAGACAGAAAATAAACGATAGTGGTGGTGATATTGTGCGGATGAGACTGAGTGTGAGGAGGGTAGTAAGGCTGTGAAGGTGACAGTAACAGCAGTAACAGTGATGGTAACGATATAGGGGAATAACAACAACAATATATGAAGGATACTAACGGTGCGAAGGTGACAATAACCGTTTCAAAATTACAGTAACAGTTTTAAAGTTATATTAATAGATTCAGAGAGATAATACAAGTTAGAGGGTTTCAGTTGCAGTTTGAGAGAGACTTCAATAGTCTGAGGGTTACAATAGTAGTTGAAGCATGAGAGCAACAATTCTAGGGTGACAGCAGCAACTGAGATGAGATTAATAGTTTGAAGGTGTCCATAACAGTTTCAGGGTGATAATATTAGCATGCCTCAAGCATTCTACTTAAGCTGAAAAGTCTGAAAGTTGTTGGCTTTTTGCGGACCTTTGCCGAGCGTTGACGGACGGCGCGGCAATAAGGGATAAGAGAAGGTAACTTTTCCACCTAAAACTTTTCTTCCACTCGATTAATGTATCTAAGCACAGGGCAAAACTTTTAACTTGTGAATTATTACTGCAGCCCTTTCCCTCCTTTTTCTGGTTGTATTGAAGGTTAATTCTGCCAACACTGTCAAACTATATCTGAAGCCTTATTGCGTTTTCATAATACCACGACGCAGCACAAAAGGAGACCAGAATAGCATACGAATACCTAAGTTATTCATCTGCTGTGAGAATATTTAAACGTTCCTCGCCAGCTCCTGCTTCTCCCGCGCTCTGTTAGTGTCTTACCCCTGATCAAGACTGACGGAAACCTTACATATATAAAAAGTTTTGAAAGAACAGTGCAACGCAAACAGAGTAAAACTAAAAGCCACCAGTCACCAGCCACCAACCGCCAGCCAACAGCAGCCCGAAGCAGCCAACACGGCGAGACAAGTGGGGCAGGGAAAAGGCCGCTGCTGGATGGACAGAAAAATATTTAGAAAGAAAAATGCATAGTCCGATAGTCGTATAGTATTTTGATGAAGCACAACGAAGCAAACCTAACTGGTGAAACTAAGAGTGGTTACATTTTGCTACTGCTAACTATCACTACCACTTCTGCTACTACTACTACTACTACTACTACTACTACTACTACTACTACTACTACTACTACTACTACTACTACTACTACTACTACTACTACTACTACTACTACTACTACTACTACTACTACTACTACTACTACTACTACTACTACTACTACTACTACTACTACTAGACTACCGCTACTGGTAAAATAAAGGGCCCATGCTATATACTTGTATGGGCCTCAAAACAATCATAATCATAATAAGATAAGATAATTTTTACTGCACTCTACACACCACCATCTCGCGACTTAGAAAATATAGCACCCTCATGCTCACCCTGCACTTATCGTACCCTCCTGGCATCACCCATTCACCGTGTCACTACCACCTGTACCCTGTCATTCCTTTCACCCTTCCTCTTTCCTCCCACTCATCACAAGAACTTCAGAATTTTTCTTCGCTCTCAGTTCAAGCAGTTTGTTTTTAGGGGTTCGTGGAAATACTAAAGAAGAATCCTTCAACGGTGTACTGTGTGTTGTATGACGCAGGCTGGTTTTTATTTCAGCATGGACCGGTGCAGGTGTCCATTTTTCATACAGTATGTGTAGAGCTGATGGCTTCTTACAGCTTCCCCTTCGCTTTTTTTCTTTTATTCCTACTTTCTTATTCTTTTTCGTGTTGCAATGTTGTTAGTATTTCATAGTCACTTAATCTCTTCAGGAGTAGGACGCGTTTCATATTCATTCTAGTTACTGTTTGGTGATTTTATACAGCTTCAGTAACATATGATGGGATTAGAATATTAAAGGCTCTGACCATTATTCTCTTGATTTCCATAGACCCTTCCTAATGCAAATAAAATTACCTAATCATACCCAAAAATAAAGGTAAAAATGTGTCTCAGTGCTGAAGGGTTTAGTATGACGCCAGAAGACATTTGATATATATATATATATATATATATATATATATATATATATATATATATATATATATATATATATATATATATATATATATATATATATATATATATATATATATATATATATATATATATATATATATATATATATATATATATATATATATATATATATATATATATATATATATATATATATATATACGCGTATACAGGAAACTCCCTTCTTTTTTTTCTTTTTTTGTGCTTATGGTGTTTCCTATAGCATTGCAATTATGTTGGTGTTTCATAAACACATAAGAATCTGATAAGACAGCAATAAGGCAATTAATCTACACATAGCAGCTCATGATTTCCTTCCTTGTTCCCTGCTGCTGTTCTAACCTCCTCAAGAGAACAAACTATCTTGTTCTCATGGCCGCGCAGAGGAGAGGGGGTGGACTTAACTGAAAATAATTCTCGCAATCCTCAATTTTTTTCTTATTTTACCAGAGTAGTTTCTTTGTCATGTCACGGTGTTTGTGTTGCTGTCCTTCCTCGTGAATCGTCAAGGTTTTTCATCAAGAGTTGTCTTCGTGTCCTTGCCGTGCTGTGACCCGCCAGCCACCGCACCGCCCTCCGTCCAGGGACCAGCGTAATAAGAGTCACACACACCCCAGGGAGGTTTTGTACCCACGGGCTGCGTGCTACATGGTTTTAATACACTTTTCGCTTACATTAGGAATAATTACATTACACGCACGCGTAGAGGATCAGACCAAAAGAAAAATAGGGAGGGGCTTTGTTATTCTTTTTAGCCGTTTTGTTTTTCTTTCCATTCGCTCAAACTTAGTGGTCAGTAAGGTGAGGAAGCGTAATGAATTATTTGTAATGATTTTTCCATTAGGAATAATTACATTGCACAGACATCTTCACTTGTTTTGCAACCTTTAATGTGGGTAGAAATTACAAAACCTATAATTTTTCATCGGCTCTTGCCTTGTAGATGAAGATAAATATTTTTTCACATTACTTCTGGTGATATTAATTGTTTGGTATCGGATTGAAAAGGTTAAAAATGTTCCTGCTTGTCTTTTCGTTTTTTTTTTTTTTTTTTCTTATCAAAGTCTTAAATTTCCTAGAAAGTTCTTATTATCCTATCAATTCTTCGTTACAAAAAAAAAAAAGAAACAATAGTTGATTTCCATCCCTGCACTTTCTGGAGATACATGCCGTTATAATCGCGACAGCAGATATGAACCTTCCCTTCACGATGAATCCTTTAGTAAACACGGAGATATTTCATCAGCGAATCTTATTGAACTTCCGCGAGAGACAAGAACCATACCAAGTCTTACCTTCACTCAACACCATTGCTTAGACTACCTCTTCTTCTTGGTTAACGTGATTAGATTGTCTTGGCGCGTTGGGGGAAGCCTTCAAACACAGGTGAGCCTTGGATGAGCTTCGGATATATCGCCAGTGATTACCTGCCTATGTTTAGTATCTTTGATGTTATTCAGGCTGCGTTGTGGATGTGATTCGCGGTCTGGGGGAGGGAGGAGAGAGGGACTGTGAATGAAGAGAGGTGAAACGAGGGCCCGGATAGATGAAGTGTTTGGAGCTGCGTGGGAAAGTAATTCTGGATAGTGTGAATGAAGTGGAGTGGGCGGAGGTAAGATTACTGGAAGGAAGAGCGTGAATGTGTGGATGAATGCTATTGAACAAAATGACGAAGGAGGAGAGGGAAGGTGAGATTGGGTAATATGAATGGAATACAACAGGTTACCTTACCAGTGGATGCTTAGAAGAAAAACCGAGAATGTGTCAATGGATGTGGATGACTTGAGCGGAGGAGGAGGAGGAGGAGGAGGAGACGAATAGGAGATAAAAAGACGAGAGAGAAGGGAGTTGGTAAAGAAGTAAGGATAACGACCTACTTCAGACTGCCCTTGGCGAGATCTTATCCTCCTCTTCCCCTTCCTCCTCTACCTCCTGCTTCTGCCATCAACATGAGTCCCTCCCGTGAAGATGGGACTGCCACGCCCTTCCCAGGTTTCCCCGTAGGATTGGTGGCGTTGGGCGGGTGTCGTTGCCTTCCAATTATGGTGGTAATAGGCGATTAGAGTGTCGATTAGGAGGCGATTGAACCATTGGAGACGAGAAAACCATCGCCCCATTCCTCTTGGTCTTCTGTTAAGTATTTTTTCTCAGAGAGAGAGAGAGAGAGAGAGAGAGAGTTATGTAAGGTAATAATAAATTGCACTTGTATATACATAATAGAGTTGTTTAACGTTCATATATTGCTATGCCAATTAACCTTATATTCATAATTTGAGCACTGACCTTAATGATTGTATAACTGAACAAATAAAGTGTTTTGTATGTGCCATTGATATTGCGATGCTGTACGACCCTGTCTGGTTAGCCTTTGACACGTCAACAACCTTCAAGTGCAAGTAAAAATATCTAATCATAAAGAAAATTGAATAGAATAAAAAGATAAGTGAAGAGAACGAAAATATTTGAAATTTGATTTTTTTAATCTTTTGAAAGGCTTGGGAATTTAAACTAAGAAGTATTGAAAGTTTGGAATCAGATGGTTTCTTCTTAATATTTGAAAAAAAACTAATAATTTAATATAAGAGGAAAGAATATAAGGCTGTGGAGTCTGAGAGTTTCTTTTTAATATTTGAATAGCTGAAGAACTTGCACTAAAATGTTGAGAAGTATGGGATTTATTGTTTCCTGTTGTTTTCATTGTATCTTAAAAGTTTTCATTATTTTTGTCTGTGCCTCATTATACAGTTGCCTAGGTTGTGGAGAAGTCTGTTCGTTAGACTATCACGTGTTACTTGATGCTGGCTTGTGATTAGATGCCAATAAAAAAAATATAAAAAAAAGATAGCCATCTACAGCAGACTCTTCGCTCCACTGTGAACACTGATACACCACCTCGTATCATTCAATGCTTACTTGTTTTTTTTAAATGCCATTACGCACAAAAAAATACAGTTCACCCAAACCCTTACTTCGCCTTAAACAACACTACAGAAAATGGAAGTAGATTAGCACCTATTCCATTAAAAGGGCAACTAATTATACATACATACATACTTAACGACCTCCTTTTATTCTTTCATCGAATCAGTAGTATTAAATTGCATAGTTACCAGGGTAAATTCCCTCTCTGATACAATGTAGTCCGTGTAGCATTCCCTGAATCTTTATGTGTTTGTCACCACCTGAACTTCATTACCCGTTTCATGACGCGGCTCACCAGACTCACTCCCTTGCAATGTGTCTGGAGCTGAGGTGAGGGAATCCTGAGGCGGCGAAAACACGAGTCCCATTTTTCCTCCTTTCTTCGTCTTAGCCGTGAATAAATTTCGGATCCTGTCTGAGTCTATGATTGGATATTACGGAAGGAAGATAAGTGTAAGAGAATATATTCATAGGCTGCTGAGGAAGAGTAGCACACACACGCCTGAACAAAGGAGCAATTTTATAGGCAGAGTGGCGTCAAGGGTCATTGTGAGGCAGATAGAGCCGTTTAATTAGGAAGGTCAGCGGGTCGAGAGGCATAGATGGGTTTGCTCTTCTCTTCACTGCCGGAGGCGCTGCAGAGGTAAACAGCAGCGAGGGTAACGAGCCTCAGGCGGCACATGGAACTGTTGTGAGGCTGTGAAAGGCTGTGAGACGCTGTGCTTTAGTGGCTTGAAAGGATAAGGGGATGATATGTTGCGTGATGCTATGGTGGCTTGAGTAGGGAAGGGAGGAATGTTATGTTATATAATGTGTAGTGTGGATGAGATACGAAAGTAGGAATGTGTGATCTGCAGATCTGCTGTTTGAAGAGACGTGGTTAATTCAATGCGTATGATGTTGTTTTGTTTTGTGGGATCCCTGTGGTGAATTGTGCAGTGCTTGTGTGTAATGCGAGGGTCTGTTAGTGGTGTGGGATGTCTAGGCCGCTTTAGGGAGAATAGAAAAAGAGAAAAACTGTGCGATGATGAAAGATCGTTTGTTGTGCTTGTAATGAGAGAGATTCTTCTTGATCCTCCTCCTCTGTAAATGTGTGTTTTTTTTTCCCTGTGTGTGTGTGTGTGTGTGTGTGTGTGTGTGTGTGTGTGTGTGTGTGTGTGTGTGTGTGTGTGTGTGTGTGTGTGTGTGTGTGTGTGTGTGTTTCACTGTTTGATCTGCTGCAGTCTCTGACGAGACAGCCAGACGTTACCCTACCGAACGAGCTCAGAGCTCATTATTTCCGATCGTCGGATAGGCCTGAGACCAGGCATACACCACACACCGGGACAACAAGGTCACAACTCCTCGATTTACATCCCGTTCCTACTCTTTGCTAGGTGAACAGGGGCTACACGTGAAAGGAGACACACCCAAATATCTCCACCCGGCCGGGGAATCGAACCCCGGTCCTCTGGCTTGTGTGTGTGTGTGTGTGTGTGTAGAGAGAGAGAGAGAGAGAGAGAGAGAGAGCAACCTGGTGACGCAGAGAGGCATCAATAAACAATAATGAGTGTGATGGATCTGATGATGGAGGAGGGAGACACTCTCTAGGCTGGGAATGGTGAAGGGAGTGATGCATTCCATGTCACTCGATTTATTGGAATGAGTGGTGAGAGGAGCGTGTTCGTGCCCTGAGTGGATGACGCGGGTGTTGCTGTTGGTGGTGTTCCTTGTGTTCTACTTGTATTACACCGTTCAATGTGAAATGCAAGGGAGGGAATGGTGACGGTGGTGGTGATGGTGATGGTAGTGACAATGGGGATGGTGACGGTGGTGGTGATGGTAGTGACATTGGGGATGGTGACGGTGGTGGTGATGGTGATGGTAGTGACAATGGGGATGTGACGGTGGTGGTGATGGTAGTGACATTGGGGATGGTGACGGTGGTGGTGATGGTGATGGTAGTGACAATGGGGATGGTGACGGTGGTGGTGATGGTGATGGTAGTGACAATGGGGATGGTGACGGTGGTGGTGATGGTGATGGTAGTGACAATGGGGATGGTGACGGTGGTGGTGATGGTGATGGTAGTGACAATGGGGATGGTGACGGTGGTGGTGAGGGGTGAGGGCGGTGGTGATGGTAGTAATTACGGGAGATCTCAAACTATACGTTCTTAAATCGCCAATAAAAGTGTGTATGTATCTATGTATGTATGTATCTATGTATGTATGTATCTATGTATGTATGTATATAATCACCCCATCTCACATTTGTTTTTTTTTTTAATATCTTTTCTAAGAGGGGAATATCAAGACACTTCTGACTCTAAACTTTTTTTTTCCATTTTCTTTTGACTTTTTAGAAGATAAGTTCAGTGAATCATTTTCTTTTGTTTTTGCTCTCTCTCTCTCTCTCTCTCTCTCTCTCTCTCTCTCTCTCTCTCTCTCTCTCTCTCTCTCTCTCTCTCTCTCTCTCTCCTCTCCATTTTTGTGTCCTCTACTAGTCTCCTTGACACGAAAAATGAGAATATACACATCTCATTATCTGCTAAACTTTCCCTTGCATTCGAATTAGGGACAACACTATTATTTCTTATTAAACTCGTGCCTAACCCTGTGCCAGTTTTTCAAGCACCCTTTCCTTTTAACAGAACCATTTTTAAAGACCCACAAAGATTATTACATTGATTCTCTCTTTTTCTGACGATGCATATTCCTTGTTTAAGTATAACTAGGAACACACACACACACACACACACAAAAAAAAAAAAAAAAAAAACGCCATTAAAGATCCCACCAATAGCTTTCACTCTCCGCTACCGGGTTTTCAAAGTGGTCGAAATAAAAAAAGACGCTGTGCTGTGTCAGAATAAGGTCTCAGGATCGTGGTTTTGGCAGCCTCTCCTGTTCTTCCGCCAACCTCTGTCTCTGATCGCCCAGCAGCCAGTTAGTTGTTCAGCTTTAGCGTCATGAACGGTTCTCTCTCTCTCTCTCTCTCTCTCTCTCTCTCTCTCTCTCTCTCTCTCTCTCTCTCTCTCTCTCTCTCTCTCTCTCTCTCTCTCTTCTTGAAGTTATCTAATTTTTCAAGAACCAAAGTGGCATTCTCATCTTTTATTGCAGCCTTTCCAAAGAGATCTTGAATTGCAGCCTGAAATTACTGTGGATATTAAAATGTGAAGTGCCAGTACGCTCATGATTGAAATGGTAGATTGTTGGATAGACAGATGAATAGAAGGGTAGGTGGGCTTTAGGATGAGTTATACGAAGATAGAATATGGTTACTCGTGTATAAATGTCTGTGCTTTCTTTATTGATCATCGTGTGCCATGGGAAAAGTTAACCAAGAAACTTTTAGGTATGACAATATTTGGTAATGCTGCTTTCTTCGTCTTTATGCTTTCAGTACTTTGATTTTCTCCTCTTCATTCGACACAGTATTGGGGTAAAATGTATTGAAATAGTGTCTCTGCGTTTCCCCTGACGACACGCTCTGTAATGTTAAGGATATCAGGTTGTCTCTCCCTCTCCCTCCCATTCCCCTCTCTTGCGTAGACTGCGAGAGGAGACTATTAAGCATTTTCTTAAAGCAGTGCGTCCCGTGTTTTGCCCAAGGTAACCTGTTTGGATAGCTCTTCCATTTCATTTGTTCTCTCTCTCTCTCTCTCTCTCTCTCTCTCTCTCTCTCTCTCTCTCTCTCTCTCTCTCTCTCTCTCTCTCTCTCTCTCTCTCTCTCTCTCTCTCTCTCTCTCTCTCTCTCTCTCTCTCTCTCTCTCTCTCTCTCTCTCTCTCTCTCTCTCCTACTCATCATCGAGTTGCCCAAGATTTTAAAAATTTGTTCACGTTTAATCTTTTTTTTTTTTGTAATAATGAGACACTTAAAAACCAGAGATAGTTGAAACATCTCAAGGAAACAGTTTATACATGTAGTAGGCTGCAGATGTATAAGTAATGCAGGAACTGAATTAACTTATGGAAAATTAAGAAGTGAAGAACAAAAGATGAAAAGAATGAAGATACCAAAGGAATATAAAGGAAAAGAAAATGGTTTATGCGTGTAATAGATTAGATAAATGAAAAGAAATTATTATAGAGAGCACAACCACATTCGTATATAAGGCGACTTAGCTCACCTCCCTTCCGGTGCAGCAAAATGTTATGCATTAAGCTGAAAAATCGACTGAATATAAATAACTTACCGCTTTGTGAAATGATGAGCGTAATTCCGGAGAGCAAAATCAGTTTTCTCATTTGGTGACTCGACGTTCTCCTCTTCCCTTCTTCCTTCCTTCTATCCATCTTTCAGCTAAAAAGTTTCAGTAACTCTCGGCGCCGGCTTCCTCCTCCCTCGCCTTGCTCGTGCTCCTCCACCACAATTTCTTCAAGAATAATTTGTAAAAAGTTTTCGATGCATTTTTAGCATCAATTATCCTCCAAAGGCCATTTTCCTTTGGTTTTATGAGTCATGCGCTCTTCGGGCGCCCGCTGCACCAAATTTTCTGACTCATACGAATGGCGGCCTGACATTTAATATTCGACGAATCTATGTTTGTGAGATATTATGTTCTGGTGCGCTGGTTGTCAGGGCATTTAGTTTTTCAGTTGACAAAATAATTTTCCTTTCTTCACCTTTGTGGCTCATCTCTGAAAGCATTTTTTGTGGGCGGCAATTACTCGTGGCATAGCTGGTGTTGCTGCTTAAACCCTAATTACCAGCGAGGTGCAGGTGGCGTAGCTATGATCGTGGCCTTGAACCGTGAACCCTGAACCTTAATCCCTGAACCATGAACCCTGGAATCCTTTTGATTCTCTACGGCCCTGAGAAGCGCGTGCTGCCATCTGGCGGTCTCTTTTTGTCATGTGGGAAAAATACCACATTATACTAAAGCATCTTTAAAGTCTTGCGGTGATGATAAGTATCATGGCTGATATTCCTTCACTAACCTTCCAAAACTGTGAAACTATGAATAAAATGAATGCTCAAGTAAATATTTGCACTTCTTGAGAGAAAAAAAAATATATCCAAACTGCAAGAAGCTGAAAAATAGAATGACAAAGGAAGTCTGTGATGAAGAGGAGGAGGAGGAGAAGGAGGAGGAGGAAGGGAGACCGGGACTGTGGGGGCGCCTTTACTACATACCACTCGCCTTGGCAGCCTCAGAGCCTCCGAGTCTCAAGCCGCTTCGCCTCACCACCGAGCCTCCTGGAAAATATCGACACCGTTATTAAATGGCTTTGGAGGAAGTAAATGCCGCGGCGTTGCTTTCTCGGCAAGATGGAGCAGGGTAGTTTTGCAGGAAATTCTAGGCCATTGTGAAAATAGCTGGAGGGAGAAGAGAGGAGTAATACGTGAGCCCGGCGTAGCGAGGAAGTGAGGGGAGGAGAGGAAAAGTCGAGGGTGCCGAGCAAACAACCTCGAGGGCAGAGGGATCCTTGTATCAGAGACGCGGCTGCCGGGAAGGGAGAGTGTGGCGGCCCTGAGTGTGAGGAGGCGATCTGTCCCAATAGGAGAGCAATAACAGCTAGAATCGCACCTGCTGCTATTAAAGTGAGAGTTTCTACCTCTAAACCTTCCCTTGCGAAGATACTGTGATGGTGCTTAGACACGAAGACAGAGTACTATGATATGAGGTTGTGATGAACTTTCCTATATATGCAGAGTTTTTAGAGGTGAGATCAAAACTGTTTGGCTTTAACAATCTGGTTTTGCTGAATATTCTGGTGTGATAACATTGCTGGGAAGGAGAGCGACAGAGGAGTGTGTAAGTGGAGTTACGATATGTTAGCATGTCCTTTGTTTTTCCCATACTCCCTTTCTGTCTGACGTCACGTCCTTCCCCTCGGTCCTCGCTCGCCGCCGATTCAGGCGACACTCAACGCCTCCTGCCTCTCTTTTCGCTCGGTTTACACTTGGTGTGTATTGTGCTTCCGTAAATACACTTTCATAATGGACTCAGGTGTCTCCATGCTACCCCTGTTTTACAACTACCACAACGAGAAAACGAGAGCTGAGAAAGTTTAGTCATCTAGTAAGAGTAGACGAGCAACCTCTAGAAGTCTGGAAGGAGGCTATTGAGGGAACGAAAAGAATGAGATAGAGACGTGGAATTGTGACGGAGTTGAAGAAAATGACAACAGAGTCGGTAGGGGAGCGAGATAATTGAAGAAGTCTTATTCATGGGTCTGACCTCCACCACCAGGGAAACACCAAGGAAGAAAACGACGCTCTGTCAATATTAACTGCTTAGTGAGTTTGGCCCTTGGAGATTTGGAGATTAGCTGGAGTGAGGCACGTGGCTGTACCCGAGATTTGTATGTACGTAGAAGGTACTCCATGCAAGGCCTTGGTTGTACCCGTATGTTGTTTGATGCACCACGTACTGAACAAGAGAGTACATGCGCTCAATACCCACTTCTTGTTGATGCATTAAAGTGAAGGTTTGCAGGCACACACACGCACGCACGTACTCACACGTACACACAGACAGGCACTCACATAGGTCAGCAGGAAAGTTATGCATCTTGTCCATAAGTAGATGAAATGAGTGAATGAATAATAAATAGGGAGACTATAGAGAGACCTCAAATGATGAATTGATAGTTAGCTTAACATGCAGACAGACAGTAGATAGCTAGCGCTTCTTTAAGACCTTTCACATTGATATTTTAAAGGTCCTTTTTATGTGTGTGTGTCATGAAACGTAGCACTCTTTCATGACTCGTCTTCATCCAGTGTGTGTGTAATTCACTGTTTGATCTGCTGCAGTCTCTGACGAGACAGCCAGACGTTACCCTACGGAACGAGCTCAGAGCTCATTGTTTCCGATCTTCGGATAGGCCTGAGACCAGGCACACACCACACACCGGGACAACAAGGTCACAACTCCTCGATTTACATCCCGTACCTACTCACTGCTAGGTGAACAGGGGCTACACGTGAAAGGAGACACACCCAAATATCTCCACCCGGCCGGGGAATCGAACCCCGGTCATCTGGCTTGTGAAGCCAGCGCTCTAACCACTGAGCTACCGGGCCGTGTGTGTGTGTGTGTGTGTGTGTGTGTGATGGGAAGAGCAAAGATAATTATTTTCCTAACAGATAATTTGTGTTGCTCAAGTGTATACAATTATATTAGCGGAGGGTGGTGCTTACCCTTCAGCGTCGCCAGGGGTGGGGGGAGGGCCTGGGCACCGCGCAGCACTTACCACCACAGTAATGGAAACTGACGTACCATTTGTTAATTAGTCTTGGATAGGAAGCCCACTGGATTTCGCAGTGGTGAGATGCAGTGCTGCTTTGAAATGAGGCATCTGATCTTTGTGTTTCATTCCCCGCACCACCAGTGTATTACCGGGGAAAGGAAACTCTAGCCTCATTAACACTCACTCCACGCATTCCATTAGACCCACAGACACTCCCATGCCACCTTTACTTCATCCAAGGCCTGGCACCGTGAATTACATCAAGGCATAATTTCACCAAGAGAAGCTCCGCCGCCGCCTCCGCTCACTAGCACACCGTAAATCAGTGCCATAATTAAGAAAATTGTTTCCCTGGGAATTACTACAGTTTGTGGTGGGGATGGATCGGTGCTGGCTAAGTGAAGCGAGGTGAGTGTGTGCGGTAAATATGGGAACTTTGCTAGGGATTAAGGATAAAATTTCATGATCTGTACTGGTACTATTTTCATTGTATTGAAGGCCCATATTCGTGAACGTTATGCGCCGTATCTTAATTGAACATTTAGCAGGCTCTGGTGGAAGTGAACAGAGTAACACTGATATTTTCTTTGTATTGAGGTTCATATTCCTAAACGTTGTGGTACCTAAACTCATTGAACTTTTAGCAAGCTCTGATGGAAGTGATTAGGATTTCCAAGTGTACCAACAATGATTCAACATTATCAGTTGAAAAATAAAAGCATCCGTGAAACACTTGAGCTCTCATCTCTGTGACCTGTAAAAATATTTTATGAAACCTCAAAAATGCTAAAAAAAAAAAACTAACCTTGGTATTGATTTTGCTTCACTTTTCAAACCTCAACCTCTCAAATTTATAGAGAGTGCCTTGTGAAAATAACCTTTATGAATCCCCAAAACGCTTAAGAACACAGACATTAGTATTGCTTTTGCTTCTCTTTTCAAATCTCAGCCTTTCGAATTTGTTGGCAATCTGTCACTAGGTTGTCAGTAGGTTCTCAGCAGATCAATGGAGGTAAGACAGAGAACAAGACACAAGTGAGAGTAACAGGTTACTTGACAGGTGATCAGGAATGCGCGTGTGATTCAGACTACTCCACGTTTGCAGCCCAGGGTTATGGGGAGATATTTTTTGTTGTTGGAAGGCGGCAGAGTAGAGCTGGTTGTGTACAAAGATAGATGAGGCTTGAAGACGTCCAGGAGGCGAGAGTAAAAGGTGGAAGAGTGCCAGAGATGTGGGGAAGAGGAGGAGGGGGAGGAGGAGGAGGAAGAGAAGTAGGCCGTATGTGGAGTTAAGAGGAACATGAGGTGGAGTGGCGGCGATGTGAGGTGGACAACAGACAGAAGAGAAAAATAAACGAGGCTCTCTAAGGACGTAACTTTCGAACCTCATTAGAACTAAGGTAAGCACAAACATTTCCGTTTCTTAGATTCAATGTCACCTGCTGGTTGTCCAGCCAGCCTTCCCCATTACTGAAGGCTCATAGATCGATCTTCGGGTAGGACTGAGACCACACCACATTTCACACACCGGGATCACACAACCCTTTGAATTACATTCCGTACCTAAATGCTGCTAGGTGAACAAGGGATACACATTAAGAGGCTTGCCCATTTTCCTCGCCGCGCCCGGGACCCGAACCCGGGCTCTCTCGGTTGTGAGCCGAGTGTGCTAACCACTACACTACGCGGTGTGTAAAGGTGTGTAAAGACAATAGATGAAATGACGCTGGATGAGATGGGAAAAAAATTAACCTCGAAGAATAGACTTGCAATAAAAGGAAATTACGTTAACGTTTCTACTAACAACATTGCTTTTAAAATTCTACATCGCAGTTTTAATTTTTTTTTTTATATCAGAGAAAATAAACGAGAGAGAGAGAGAAAGAGACAGAGAGAGAGAGAGAGAGAGACAGAGACAGAGACAGAGACAGAGAGAGAGAGAGAGAGAGAGAGAGAGAGAGAGAGAGATCCAAGTGCCGTAACTCCTCATCTCACGGAGCTGGGAGGCGGTGAGTGGGCGGGATCCCGAGGGAGGGAGAGAGACACCGCTGGAGATGTAAGGAGGCAAGGGAGGGAGGGAGAGGAGAGGTTGGGCGTGGCGGGGAAGGAGGAGGAGGAAGAGCAGTTGGGGCTTGAGCTGTCTGGGTAGGCGTGGCGGGGAAGGAGAGACAGGGAGTAGAGGAGCAGGTGGAGGGCGGGGTCAGGAGAGAGAGAGAGAGAGAGAGAGAGAGAGAGAGAGAGAGAGAGAGAGAGAGAGAGAGATTGACTCATAATGTGAGACTCCTTCTTTAGTGTAGCCAGGAATTGCTTATTTTATGCATTTTGCTTGGAACTTGCAAGACGAAGAGATGAGAGAGAGAGAGAGAGAGAGAGAGAGAGAGAGAGAGAGAGAGAGAGAGAGAGCGCACAACCTCAAACAGGAATAACATGCTCGTCCATGCCTCGCCTCGTCCCAGCCACCTCACGTAATGCATCTCCGTGGCTGAACAATGGAATCAAACAAGGCAACACGAGGAGCGAGGCGAGCCGGAGGTGCGGAATTCCTTTGATCATTAATTACTCTCCGTGCTGGAATAATACAAGGCGACGCGTCTCCACGAACAGTACACAAAGAGAGGTTTTGTATCACACTCGCCTACTAATTGTGTCACAGCTGCAGGCGTCCTTCGTTGACCTCTGCAGCTCTGTAAATATCGTTTGTGTGGACAGAGGAGGTAAAAGGTGATAGGACGTAATTTCTGTATTTTTTCAGACGAAAACTTGTTGATGTAAGAGAGGAAATTAATGATACTCTCTGTCTCACATATTTTATATCAAGTTGACGATCTCCATTAATACTCTAAATGTTAATAAAATGATGGTTTACATGTTTTAACTGTAAAAAATACATATGAAAGCTTACACAGTGTCCTCTGTCTGAGTCTTTATCATACTACGCTTTACGACACGCAAGTTTTGTAGTGGCAGTGTTCTAACCCTGTAGTGACTGACCTTGCTACCTTGCCTCCCTGCACCTGCTTCAGATCTTGTCGCTCATCACAGACAGTCTCACTAAGACCGTTGAAACTAAGACTATATTATGCAGCACTTCTGCGCAGCTACTCAACTACATTCAAAAAGGGTCTATACACTAGTTTTGAGAGCGTTTCTACAGGACTACCTACATATTAACAAGATATTTACATTATTAACAGGAGAAATGCTCTTAGGAATCGAGCCAATATTGTTTCTGGCCTTTGAAAATGGTCGTTATGAGAAAGCAAAGTGTTTTAGAATATGGACCTCACTCTTGTCACTTCCTCCTTTATGTTCCTTTGTGCTTCTGCTTCAGAGAGACTGGAATTTCGTGTGATCCATAAATAAAATAAATCTTCCTTTTCCCCGCATTCCGCCTTCATGATTCCGCATTCTCCTCGCCTCGTCATTGCAATTTCCCGTCGCAGTTTTGGTCCTAATGAACCGGATTTGGCTTCGACGAGAAAGAGTGAGGAGAGGGGGACGCGAGAACGGCACGAGGACCACTGCCCATGTTGACGCGATCCAGGAGTGAGGTAAAGTGATGAGATTTGGGGCTTGAAAAGGAAGGTTAGTAGTAATGGTAGTGATAAGAGTAGAGTTATAGGAGTAGTGATTGTTTCTGTGGTTGTTGTGGTGGTAACAGTAATTGCGATTCTTTATAAATGAGGGAAGGAATGAAAAAAAAGTGAGGCATTTCTTCTAAACAGCTGATTTGGTTTCGTGAGAAGGAAATATTGATGAAACGAAAACTTAGATGAAAATAAGTGTCGTATGTTTGTATATATGTCATGAGGTCTCAAGACACATCGGCTTGAGTCCAAACAATTTTCAGTGAGATTTATTGCCAAAACACAGCAGAATTCTTCAATCAATATGAGGAAGCGAGGCACACTAGTGGCTTTGTATGTTAGAAAGCCGACCGTAACGCTTCGTTTTATAATACTATACACAAGCCTGACCAAACATGCTACCAGATGGCGTTGGGGCTCCATGAACAAGCCCGTGCAGGTCTGGCAATTTCGTTGTCCTTGGGTCCGCGTCGGCGCTTGTATAAAGGGCTAAGTGGCGGGTGTCAGTCAAGCTCTGGCCGGTTCCCGTGGCGATGGAAGAGCGACTCCTCGGAGTGATTAGTGTGACGTGTGAGGTGAGTGTGGTAGGAGCAGCAGCAGAGAAATATTTGTCACGAGATAACGTCCTTCTAACTCTTACTAATTACATTCCCACGACTCCCACACACTATAATAATTAGCCACATCACAGAACAACGTCAAATGAATCAGATAAAAAAAAACATCTTTTGTGTCGCATAGCAAATCCCAGATGCATATTTCGACCTTGTATCGCCTTCAGCCGAGATATCCTTGTTTTCTTACTCCGTCAGCATGCAGCTCTTTGATATTCTCTCTATCAGTATTGCTCTTGGGAAGTTAGGAAAGGGTGTCGGTATGGTTGTAGGAATCGCTGACGGAATACTGCGTATAATATAGCACTGATGCAACGAGAAATTGGGAAAGCGTAAAGGCAGAGTCATATTTGCTTTATTTCCTTAGATATGAACAGAATTCAGTGCGATAATCATTTCACTCCGTACCACCGCGTTATCCTGCAGTGGAAATCTCGTTAACTGAAATTTAATCCAGCAGAAGTGGAAAAGTTTTGCTTCATTACGGTTTATTTGTCTTTATTTTTCTCCTTTATGAAGTTTATCTTTGCTCCGGCGCGGAATGACGAGAAATGTGCGAGATGTGCGTGCGTCTGACAATCAGTGTGTGAGGAAGACGAGGCTCAGGTGTTATGACTGTGCCTCCCTGTCTTCCTCACACACGCGAGGGAGCAGTAAAGATGTGTGAGCAATGTCTGTATCTTTACTAATGGAGCCTAATTTTGACGTTAATGTAACTCCTAATGTGCCACGAACGTTCTTCCCTTTAATTCAAGCCAGCATTTGTTATTGAGCTATCCAGGTAGTGTAGGACTACCTTGCCTTAATTGATTTCTTGAAACTGCAGATATTTCTGTGGAGACGAGACTCGGTTCGCGGGGTGTTTTCATTACTAACTAGTCTCGCCACAAATACTGCGGAAGGATGTAAGTACCCTAAGCTCTCGTTAGATACGGTATAGAGGGCAAGGGAAAGAATGAATAGGAAAGGAGAAGAAAAAGACGTATATCGGGAAGGAGATGTGAGAGACAAGAGAGAAAGAGGAAGGTTTCGGTTCAAGCTTAAAGTCTGGAGAAGGAAAGGTCTGTGGGCTTTTCAAAGAGGAACGTAAGAAGTTTTATTGAGACGTGTAAATAATGTAAATGTACGAAAGGAAAGTTGGAGACGTTATATATTTTTTTTTCTTTTTAACTGAATAATGTTTATAGAACTTGAACACGAAATGTGAAATTGAGAGAGAGAGAGAGAGAGAGAGAGAGAGAGAGAGAGAGAGAGAGAGAGAGAGAGAGAATACATATTACATCATTCCACGTCTTATATTGAAATGCATTGCAGATCACGTTTTCCATCAGTTATACCATCTAACTTTAAGGGAATTAATATCACCCCAGCAGTCAGACACGCACCGCAGAAACATGACATTTTTTTCTTCGCTAAAGAAAGAGTAGGAAGTGAGGCGAGTGTCGTGCCGGGACGCAAAGGGCAGGGAGGAGATGCACACACTTACTAATATGGAAAGCTTAAAGGTGTAAACTGCTCGCCGTGAAATATGGAAGTGTAACCAAGTGTAGCCATGCAACTCGATGGCGTCGGGGAGGAGGAATCGCATATACGGGTGAAATATTCCTATTCACAGTCTGCAAGTGTCAGAGAGGTGGTTTCGGCCAAAAAGGAGATCAAAGTAATGCCAGCGTCCCTTTGGTTTGGCGGACGTCATATGTGCCGTCCCGTGCTACTCTGCCTCACTCCCAGAGACTGAGATTATATCGCCGTCATGTGTTGCAGTGAATGGAAGCAAAAGCGACAAGGGTGAAACTGTATTACGAGGAGTTTTGGAAATTCCTATAGAACTGAGAATTGAAGACTTGTGTACATCATTTTCTACGTATTATCATTATCACAATTATCATCGCCCTTTTCAATCTCTTCATCTTATCTCTATCACCTGCCCGTCTAATCCTGGTAACATCTATACTATAAGAACAAAAATGATAAGAATTTCATTTATGTCATGGCCTATAGCGCCTGTAGGCATACTTGAAGAGTATGTATGGGAGGCGCTGTTTAGCTTCTTCCCATTAGTAGCGCAGGCAAATTTATTTATAGTGGTACCCATATTAGGGCCCATATCACCACCCAAGTGCATCTTTGGTATAACCACCTAAAACCTGGATATAATGGTGACATGTAGGTAACTTTAGACCACTCGACAAATGGCATAGCTTCAAAAAGGTATGTGGTGTGATTCGAACCTACGCGTGGATGTCTGCCCGATCCCACGCTCACCACCTTTTCCACTACGCCATAGATAAGATAAACAAATACAATCTATCCTATGTTCCTCTTGCTGTCTCCCCTTCAGTTCTCCATCACTACTCCCAAACTTTCACATTTCCCGTGCCCTCCACACTTGTTTATCTTGACTCCTTGCCCCACCTTGTCATTCTCCCGGGCGTGGGCACAGTTTACCCCTCCCTCTTGGCCATAAACCACTGCTACCTCTGTCATGAATTAAAGCAGCGCGCGCCCTCCGTCTCACACACACACACACACACACACACACACACACACACACACACACACACAGAGAGAGACACACACAGGTGGGGAGCAAACAGCAAATTGTTCCCTGCCAAGTCAGCGCTGCGCAGTTTTCAGTCTCTCAGCGCCATGGTATATCGCGGGGCTTCTGGTTAGTGAGTGACACAATAACAACAAAGAGAGAAGAATACAATAAATAAACCCACATTGACGGTAATTGTGTTTCGTATGATACAAAAGAGAGAGAGGGTTTTTTTTTTCAAAGCTTATTAATGAGAATGCTTTGTTAGCAAGTGTTTAAAGACAATGTATGAGTGGGTCGCTCTATGGAGAAGTTGAAGGGTGTTGCTGTGTTTACTCTCTCTCTCTCTCTCTCTCTCTCTCTCTCTCTCTCTCTCTCTCTCTCTCTCTCTCTCTCTCTCTCTCTCTCTCTCTCTCTCTCTCTCTCTCTCTCTCTCTCTCTCTCTCTCTCTCTCTATCTATCTATCTATCTATCTCTTTTCTTTCTTTCTTTCTTCTCTTCTCTTCATTTCTTTGCTATTGTCATCCAAGTGTTCTTTCACAGGTAGGAGTTCATGGAGTGGTGGTGGTGGTGGTGGTGGTAGTGGTAGTGACGATAGTGATGGTGAAAGAAAAATTAAAAGAAGAGAAAATGCTGTAAAAATCAGGAAACTGTATTACGAATAACAAATGAAGACCAGAACGCTCAGTAGACGAAGACACAACGAAATAGATGCAACCCTTTTATGCTCCTGTGAACACAATTGATAGAGGAGAGAAAAGGACACTGTGAATAAGAAGAAAAGAAAGAAGAGAGAGAGAGAGAGAGAGAGAGAGAGAGAGAGAGAGAGAGAGAGAGAGAGAGAGAGCGAAGGAAATGTGACTGTATAGAGACAAGGAGAGGAGGAGGAGGAGGAGGAAGATAATAATAATAATAATAAGAAGAAGAAGAGAGAAAGAAGAGGAGGAGAAAAAAGAAGACAACAAGGGCGGTGGAAGAAATGAGAAGAGGAGTAGGGAAGTAACTATTAGAAAGATAACGAGAAAGATGATAACGACAGGAGAAGGAAGGTTAAGGAGAAGACATGGAGAGATAATGTGGGACTACTGAGGTGACGAGGAAGATGTTGATGATGATGATGAT
The DNA here is from genome assembly GCF_017591435.1 of Portunus trituberculatus. NCBI lineage: Eukaryota > Metazoa > Arthropoda > Malacostraca > Decapoda > Portunidae > Portunus > Portunus trituberculatus. The sequence goes on along the minus strand of NC_059271.1, from coordinate 16,765,728 downwards.
GATGATGATGTCTTTTGCATCCTATGAGCTTAAGAAAATGAAGAAAATAAAACGAATATGGAAAAGGAAAAGGAAGAAGAAGGATAAGAAGAAAAAGATAAGCAATTTATATAAAGGAACAAAAAAACAGAGACGTGAGACTTTGCAAGGAGGAAGTGATGGAGAGACAGAGACACAAGTAGAGGGTGGAGGGAGGGACGGGAGAAGGAAGGAGGGAGGGAGGGAGGAGGAAAGTAACATTGATGCAAAGGAAGGAAAAAAAAAAGAAATAGAAAGGGATGGTCTCGCTGTACCAGACCTATTGTTGAGAGAGAGAGAGAGAGAGAGAGAGAGAGAGAGAGAGAGAGAGAGAGAGAGAGACTGAGACTGAGACTTTTCCTTTGCAATAAACTATGATTACCACCACTTTTTCTACTATTACTACTACTACCACTATAATGTGTGTGTGTGTGTGTGTGTGTGTGTGTGTGTGTGTGTGTGTGTGTGTGTGTGTGTGTGTGTGTGTGTGTGTGTGTCCGTTCTTCCGTCTGATTGGGATGGCATTCGTGTTTGCCGCCAATTTACCTTCTTTTCATCTTCAACTTCACGATTCAATGAGGACAGAGGGAGAAGACTAGTGAAGAATTGGTGAACCGTTCTTTTTACCTCCTCCTCCTCCTCCTCCTCCTCCTCCTCCTCCTCCTCCTCCTCCTCCTCCTCCTCCTCCTACTCCTCCTCTCTTAATAGCTTCACAGTTTCATAATCAAGGTCGAATGAATCCTCTTAAGCAGTGTGTGTGTGGCTCATCTTGTTAGGACGCTCGTAGGGAAAGTAGGCTGGAAAATTCTCTCTCTCTCTCTCTCTCTCTCTCTCTCTCTCTCTCTCTCTCTCTCTCTCTCTCTCATTAATGAACCTTTTCTCACGTCTCAGAATCACCACAAAGGATTTTTTTCGTCCCTTTCACCTTTAATCCTCATGTGTAACTGCCTACGTGCACTCTGTCGGCGGATTATGAAAGGGAGAGAGAGAGAGAGAGAGAGAGAGAGAGAGACGAGAAACAAATAGAAATCCCATGTGTTGAAGAAATATTTTGCGTTGCTTTAGTCCGCCGGGAGAAGCTGGGTGCATAACTGAATAGGAAAACGATAAACACACACACACACACACACACACACACACACACACACACACACACACACACACACACACACACACACACACACACACACCTTCCTTGTGTGTTTTTTTTTCTTATTTCTCTTTTTTTTAACTCATTCTGCGCTGCGTCTGAGTGTGTGGCTGCATTGTCTCCTTCCTGTATCCCTGGAGAGGTGAGGTGGCGGGGGGTGGTGGAGGAGGGGGCGTGACCGGGAAAGGGGGGATTCATCTTTGGTTTTTCTCTTCCGTGTTTTTTTTTTTTTTTAAGCGAAGGAGACAAGGAAGGCTAGCTGAGAATGTAAACCGAGAGAGGCTAGACAAAAAGAAGTGAAATAAAAAATGTGATCTCTGAGATGTATTACTTCTATTACTGTGTGTGTGTGTGTGTGTGTGTGTGTGTGTGTGTGTGTGTGTGTGTGTGTGTGTGTGTGTGTGTGTGTGTGTGTGTGTGTTAGTACTATAATGCTCCCGGAGTAATTGTGTGGTGAGGGACGGAAATGTATTATTTCCTGTTTTTCTTTTCATGTTTGGCGTATTTCTCTATTTCTTCCGTGTGTGTGTGTGTGTGTGTGTGTGTGTGTGTGTGTGTGTGTGTGTGTGTGTGTGTGTGTGTGTGTGTGTGTGTTGCTGTTGTTGCGTTTGTTGTTTTCATCTTTCTGTTCTTGTCTATCTTTGTCAAAACTCTCTCTCTCTCTCTCTCTCTCTCTCTCTCTCTCTCTCTCTCTCTCTCTCTCTCTCTCTCTCTCTCTCTCTCTCTCTCTCTCTCTCTCTCTCTCTCTCTCTCTCTCTCTCTCTCTCTCTCTCTCTCTCTCTCTCTCTCTCTCTCTCTCTCTCTCTCTCTCTCTCTCTCTCTCTCTCTCTCTCTCTCTCTCTCTCTCTCTCTCTCTCTCTCTCTCTCTCTCTGTGTGTGCATATATATATATATATATATATATATATATATATATATATATATATATATATATATATATATATATATATATATATATATATATATATATATATATATATAAATCCTCCTCACACACACACACACACACACACACACACACACACACACACACACACACACACACACACACACACACACACACACACACACACACACACACACACACTTACCTTTTATGCATCAAATTAAACACATTTTTGCCAGTCTTTTTTTTTTATCTTGGACAGATTTTCCTTTTATTTAGTCGTAATGTCTCACCCTAATTACAGAAAAGTTCAGTTTTATTCAGTAACTTTTTAATTCTGTGTGTGTGTGTTAGAAGTAGATAAAACTATTTTGTATCGAAATACTCCCCTTTATTGTTGAGAGGCGTGTGTGTATATGTGTGCGTGCGTGCGTGCGTGCGTGCGTGCGTGCGTGTGTGTGTGTGTGTGTGTGTGTGTGTGTGTGTGTGTGTGTGTGTGTGTGTGTGTGTGTGTGTGTGTGTGTGTGTGTGTGTGCGCGCGCGTACGCGTCTCCAACACATGGCGAAAAAGAGGAGAATTTTTCCAATATTTTCTGTGCGGACCATTTTTAATGCATGGCCGGAGTGAAGCCCTGAACTGTAAAACAAATGAAGAAAGAGAAAAGAAAACTTCTCACTGCCGCTGCCTTTAATAAGAGAAGAGTCCCAAAAGTTCTGGGTTTCTTTCTGAACGTGACCTGGTTCTTCCTTTAAGGTCATTTCGGGTTATCGGAATTAGGACGAAACCACAGAGAGGATAAAACTACACAAGCCTCACGTCAAGCACAGAGATTTTTTTATGCTTGCAAATCTATTGGCAAAGAAGAGAAAATCCTTAATTCTTGCACTAAAGGATTTAATATTGCAGGTGTGTTAATTAATAGCAAGTTTGGAGGAGTGGTTAGATAAGCTGCTGCAAGTAATAAAAAAAGAGTAAGTGAAGAAATATAGCGCAAAGAAAATAATAATTGTAATACCAAACCAATGATATGGAATGAAAAACGAGGAGAAATTTACTGTTAATATGAGAGATAGCATTTCACTCAACGATATTTAGTATTTAGAGAGCAAGAATAGAGTTATAAAGAAATATGATTGTAGATAGCTGTAGATGTGTGGCTGATTAAAAACTGTAAATAAAAGAGATATTCTCTCACTCTTGAATGCCTTAACATTCGGTGCATTTTGTTTGAAAGAACAGTGGTGTGGAGAGCAGCAAGAAAAATGAAAATAAAACTTTACGGTAAAGAGTGAGAGATTGGAAACAGGAAGCGAAAGATAAAATCAGAGTAAATAAGAAAGATATCAATTCACTCTCCTTTATTAAATATTAAGGGGAAAAATAACTTGTATACATAGAGAACAGTGTAAAAGTTAAAAAAAAAAAATAAAGAATCTCCAATATTCATAAAACACTTCACGGTGAAATGTGAGAGATTCTAAACGGACAAAAAAAAAATAAGGAAGAAAAAAAAATTAATCAAAATAAAATACTTTTTCACTCTCGTACATTCAACACTAGCACGGAAGACCTGATCCTCTTAACTCATGCCAGCAGGAGAGGCGGACCCCATAGAAGGTCAGCATTGATATGGAGGAACTTCACAGCCGAGGTCTTCCGCACGGCTTGACCTTAGCTCGCAGACACACCGAGGAGACGACTATTGCTGGCGTCTCGTGGCAACTGTGGAGGAACTCGTGAGTCTGCTGGCTATCCGAACTCTCAAGGGATGAGTGAAGGCAGGATCAGGAAGCTTAGTTAATTCAGCAGCATTCAGACTTTCCGCTATTTCGTTACTTGTCAGTACAGAGGTTATTTATTGCGGCGTCTGCAATCCGTTTGTTTTCAGGTGATCGACGCGCCACTCCCTTTGCAAATTGTAAAGGTTTTGTTTGTTCCAAAATATATATAGAAAAAAGGGTGAGGTTCTCCAGACGGTGTTTGGTTAAGGAAAGGTTTTTAGTGTTGTTCTAAGATTAGGTTGTTGGAAGGTTGTCGGAGCAAATCTATGTTAAGGAAAGGATCTAAAGGTAATGTTGCTGAGGAAACGTTCACTAGATGATGTTTTTGCTGTGTTTAGGAGCTGTTCTCAGGCCAGTGCTATGTTATGGGAAAATTCTGTAGCTGTTGCTGTTGTTGTTATTCAAAGAAAAGCAGTGCTACGAATATTAAGGGAACGTACTCTTTGGTGGTATGCAAAGGAAATGTTTGTTTTTTAGATGTTGCTTTGGTAAGGGAACGTTCTTTTGGTGGTGGTGTGTGAAGGGAAGGTTCTTTTTAACTGAGCCGCGTCAAGGGAAAGTAAAGAGGCCCTTGCCCTACGAGAGGCTGATCAAGCACTATTTTTCTTGGAAATTACTTTATAAATTTTAGACTTTGGAGTGAAGTTTTGGAGAGTTAAGGCAAATGAAGGAAGTTTAAAGGGTTAACGAGAATTAAGATGACTCTTAGATCTCATTACCGAGCAGAGTGAACCTGGTGGTGGGCTTGGGAGGCTGGAGTGAAGACGTGACTCCGGCCGACTTTGAGTGACAGACACACACACTCAGGTGAAGGTCGAGAGGCTGGAAGGAAGAGAGAAAAGGAGGACAAGTGAAGAGTCTGAGTCTGAGGAGATGAGATGGAAGGAAGACGCCAGTACTTTGCTTGGAAGAAAGAAAAGAAGAGAGGGAGAAAGGAAAGACGATAGTTCAAAGGTGAAAAGAGAAATGAACAGAGAAAAAAGCAGATACAGACGTAAGGAAGAAGACGCCTGTGCAAACTTAGAGAGAGAGAGAGAGAGAGAGAGAGAGAGAGAGAGAGAGAGAGAGAGAGAGAGAGAGAGAGAGAGAGAGAAGGAAAGGTGCAGAGAGATGAGAGATGATGACAGTTCTGAGATGAAACGAGAGATAGAAAAAAAAAATGGTAGTGAGACTTAATACGGAGCAATAAATAAAGAGGCTATTCGTTAAAACAAGAACTTCAAATTCTTAAAACAAAATGAATAAATAAACCACGCGTCCGCCCTCCTACCTTTCTATCAATACCTCGCTTCCCTTCGTCTCTTTCTATTTCACGCTTCTAATTTAAATGTTTCTTTTTTACCTTACCACCACCACCACCACCACCACCGTAGCCCAGGAAAAGGAACCAACAGTCGATACGAATTCTCTCTCTCTCTCTCTCTCTCTCTCTCTCTCTCTCTCTCTCTCTCTCTCTCTCTCTCTCATTTATTTTTTTTATCCTCAAGAATTTACGCTGGAAGGAAATGCAGGTTCTGGAAAAAGCTGGATAACGAAGCTCCATTGATTTCTCTCTCTCTCTCTCTCTCTCTCTCTCTCTCTCTCTCTCTCTCTCTCTCTCTCTCTCTCTCTCTCTCTCTCTCTCTCTCTCTCTCTCTCTCTCTCTCTCTCTCTCTCTCTCTCTCTCTCTCTCTCTCTCTCTCTCTCTCTCTCTCTCTCTCTCTCTCTCTCTCTCTCTCTCTCTCTCTCTCTCTCTCTCTCTCTCTCTCTCTCTCTCTCTCTCTCTCTCTCTCTCTCTCTCTCTCTCTCTCTCTCTCTCTCTCTCTCTCTCTCTCTCTCTCTCTCTCTGATTAAGTAGCCCAGATTAACGATTGATTTTATTTTGTATCGGAAGAATATCGGGAGCGTCCTTTCTTTATTCTCTCTCTCTCTCTCTCTCTCTCTCTCTCTCTCTCTCTCTCTCTCTCTCTCTCTCTCTCTCTCTCTCTCTCTCTCTCTCTCTCTCATAAAAAGGCATTTCTTGCTTAATGAGGTAATAATTTAACGCACATTTCCTCAAATTTAATTACATGCATCCTGCCTCATGTAGCCATCTTCCCCGCGGCTGTAGTGTTAAAATTTATGGTGTGCTGTTGATGCTCCTGCCACCGCTGCTGTTGTTGCTGTGAATCTGCATCAGGAAAGAATATTTATATGCTTGTTTACCGCATCGACAACATCCACAAACACCGTTATCACTTTTTTACTATTAGTGTTGCTGCTGCTGCTGCTGCTGCTGCAAGAGTCTAAGGAATGTAATTACATCCTCACATCTCTATCTTTTCTCTCCTCTACTTCTTCTGGTCCTCATCTACCGTGGGGGAATCTAACTAACACACACGAAGATGAGAAGACTCAAAGAAGTTGGAGATGCTAAACTAATCTTGAACAAAGCCCGAGGTAGTTAATTTTAGCGGGAAATTTTCTTAAAGGCTTATAGTATCTCTTTGTAGTTACTCAACAGAATAAGAAGTTAGCTTTAGAATTTTATGGTTTAACCCCCCGAGAAAACTTTTAACTGGTTTTATCACTAATTACATAAGCATTTTTCTAAACGCTTGATTTCTATTTAGTGAAGGTTGTCTATTTCTGAAGATATCTATCAAGCCCAGAGAACAAAATGAGGGAGTGAGCGAAGGTAACGTTAAAATTTTAATGAGTTACCTTGTAAAAAAGTTCTGTTGCTTTTGATCAATTCTACTGACAATAACAGAGGCATATCCAAACAATTCATGTCGACTTAGCAGAGGTACCTGTTATAATGGCATTTCCTAGGGTATCCAGGGATACCGCACTGACCACGGCGTATGTCTGTCTGGCTCAGGAGCAAGACATTCGGTACTGAGGTAGAAGGCATTCGAGTCACCTGAGGATATTATGACGTTTGGGCTACACGTGACTTGATATTCTGGTCTCTTGCATACCCTAAGTGTCTCTAGTCTTAAATGTCTTGACTGCAGAGTTTGTGAGGGAAGCTTGTGAATCCACCCACACCAATATAGTATTCACTCACCCATCCTGCACCGTGTCACTCAATCATCACTCACCCATCCGCCTAATCATTCGTCCACACACCTACCTATTCACCTAATCACCCACCAAACCATTCAATCACCTACGCCCACCCACCAAACCACTCCTGCACACCCACCGCCATGTAGGGCAGCAGTGAGGTTCTTGCCCGGCCAGCCACCATACGCCTGACCTCCATTACCTGGCTATTTTTTGAGTTTCTGACGTCACTTGCTTTCGTCAGTGATAAACCACGATGTTAGGATGCACGTAAACACACACTTTTTAGAGATCCAGCACTCAAGTGGGCCTTTTTTAACTTTCTTTGTTTTGCCCTTGGCTGGCCCTCTTCTCTACGTAAACCACACACACACACACACACACACACACACACAGCAACACCCACCCATCCAGTTACCTTCCTTCACCCGGCGCCCCTTCCAGTGAGCCCAGTGACTTCTACCAGCTGGCCAGTACACATGTTGGCCCCTACACTGACCTCATTCCACTGCCTCGGCCACCCTTGCTTCCTCATCACCCGTCCCCGCTTCCATCAGCATCTTTATGACTTCAGTTCTCCCTCTGCTTTGCTCTTCCTGCTCCAACACTTGCTGAGTTTAATCTGCGTTGAATTTCAGGGTGGCGCAGCTCTCCTAATTGAAGTGCTTCGTTTTCTTCTTCTAACTTAATGTATGTTTTATATTTCTCTCTCTCTCTCTCTCTCTCTCTCTCTCTCTCTCTCTCTCTCTCTCTCTCTCTCTCTCTCTCTCTCTCTCTCTCTCTCTCTCTCTCTCTCTCTCTCTCTCTCTCTCTCTCTCTCTCTCTCTCTCTCTCTCTCTAAGTTGTGGAGTTCGTATAAGCATAATTTCCTTGAGAGTGAGCTAAGAAATGTTATGGGAATTTTACTTGTGTCTCTGCTCCCTATTCTGTATTCAAGATGTGTGTGTGTGTGTGTGTGTGTGTGTGTGTGTGTGTGTGTGTGTGTGTGTGTGTGTGTGTGTGCGCGCGCGCTCTACATTTTAACACTGCATCCTTAAAACCTTTCCCTCGCTCCCTATCCGTATATTCATTCTTCCCCAGAATGCTGTAACCCTAACGCTGTCAGGACACACACACACACACACACACACACGGTAGCTCAGTGGTTAGAGCGCTGGCTTCCCAAGCCAGAGGACCGGGGTTCGATTCCCCGGCCGGATGGAGATATTTGGGTGTGTCTCCTTTCACGTGTAGCCCCTGTTCACCTAGCAGTGAGTAGGTACGGGATGTAAATCGAGGAGTTGTGACCTTGTTGTCCCGGTGTGTGGTGTGTGCCTGGTCTCAGGCCTATCCGAAGATCGGAAATAATGAGCTCTGAGCTCGTTCCGTAGGGTAACGTCTGGCTGTCTCGTCAGAGACTGCAGCAGGTCAAACAGTGAAACACACACACACACACACACACACACACACACACACACACACACACACACACACACACACACACACACACACACACACACACACACACACACACACTCAACATTACACAATAGAGCGCAGTTAATCACATAATTTTATCGTCCATTTACTGACAGGCCTAATTATACACAACCCGTCTCGTTCCGCCGCTACAAAAACACTATGTTCAAACCGTCAGTATTTCTTACCAGAGCATGTACGCTCATTGTGGAGCAGTTTGCGGAGGAGAAGGAGGAGGAGGAGAAATTAGTGAGGCTAGATGGGAGAAAAGTATGGTGAGGTAATCCTGTTGTTCATTCTCATTCATATTCAACCTTCCTTCTTCGAGTGAAGGAGGAGTCTCACTCACGTTGGAAGAGATTAGAGATAAACGGTGAAACAAAATCCTGCCTTATTTTCTATTTTTATTTCTTTATCTTATTTCCTTGTTATTCTTGATCTAGTTTTTTTCTAGTTACTATTATCATTATTGTTTTTTTATTATTATTATTATTATTGTTGTTATTAATATTAGTAGTAGTAGTAGTATTAATATTATTATTATTATTTGTTATTATTATTATTATTATTATCATTATTATTATTATTATCATCATTATTATGATTATTATTATTATTATTATTATTATTATCATTATTATTATTATTATTATTATCATCATATATATATATATATATATATATATATATATATATATATATATATATATATATATATATATATATATATATATATATATATTCCTGTATTGACTGGGTCCCTCGGCTTTACTATCATGCACATCACTCTTCCCCAGCGCTGTAGTCTTTCCAGATAATCCTTGTGGCTCAGCTTCCTCCCTGCATGACATTGGATGGCCGGTGGATGAGCCTCGACCAAGCCCACCGGTGGTATACAGTGATGGTCCGGGGAAGAATGCACTTAAATGCCCAGTGTTTGCGAGATGGAAAGCGGAGGGCTTGTCCATTGACTTATTGCGAACATGCAGGTAGAAGAGAAGAAGAATGTGCTCTTTTTACTGTTGCTTCCCTTCAGAAGTGTACATTTCCATCAGAGAAACTTAGCATAAAAATCGGTATTGGCATCATGTGTGTGAAGGAGGTGTGGAGTCTGAATTATAAATGAAGCTCTTTATCTTAACCCGTGTTAGAAATCGGTGATCTTTCCTTCATAGTCCGACTGATGAAGCACAAAATCTCTCTCTTGACCGTATTGGAATCGAGTATGAAGGAAGGGGTAGGATTTATAAAAAGAGACACTTTATCTAAGTAAGTGTTAAGACAGCATTTTTTTTCCCCTACAGAATACGAGCCATGAAGGCGTTTTACAGCCAGGTAACGACTCGGGACGCTGCGGGAACACAGGCACGAATGCTCGAGGAAATTGCTAGACAGTTTTACCTTCCGAGGAACTGAACTCGAAAGAATAGAGTGTTCAGCCTCGTGCCTCTCTTGTCTTGCCCACTACGGGACACCCACACCCTCTGGAGCTGTAGCGGGGAGGGGAGGAAAGGAGAGAGGCGTCAGGATGGCCTTTCGTGTCCTTGACTCGCTCTAGTAAACATCCTCGAGATCCCGGCGTCCCTGTGGCGACTCCCGACCTCCATTATCGATAACGGAGGTCGTCATTAATATGCAAATGGCTTATACTCCTTGTGTGATAAGAGTGTGTCCTTGGCAGTGTTTGTGTGGGTGGGTGTGTGTGGGTGGGTGTGGGTGGGTGAATGGGTAGATGGGTGTCAGAGAGAGAGAGAGAGAGAGAGAGAGAGAGAGAGTAATTTGTTTGTCTCCACTTCTCTGATTAGTGGCTTTACTTAAGATCCGGATTTCTAAGGCGGGATTCTTACAACGAAAGTGATTCTCGATAGATTTTTAAGTGCACGGTGTCAAGGCCATGTGTAATTCTGAACCCTAGCTAGAGTCTTTTCAGTATCAGTACCTTCTTCTCCATCAAAAGAAAATATTTGTGTTGAGATGTTAATTTTTCCTTCTAAAACACAACCTTATCAAGGGAGAACTTACATAAGCATCACTGTTGTTGCTTTAAATAAACATAATCAAGAAAGAAAAATATTAGTTGTATTGAAAAGAACGAAAATACTGCATTATATTTCCTTCAGTGAGCGTCAGGAAGCTACACTGATCAATGGACTTGATTACATATCTGTTTGTCTTTGAACCACTTAGTTACCAGTGCACACGTGACAGGCAGCTCTCCTAACCCAACAGACGCATTAGTCGCGGGGAAGCTAAGAGGAGGTGTGTGGCACGGCACTGCTTTCCTGCTCCCTGAACACTAAAGCAACACCATTACTGCACTCATGAATATGCAGCCTGTGCTTGAAGGGGAAACTGCAACGTTGTGACTGATGGCAGGATTCACACCTCATACCGCGGCACAGGTGAGAGGAGGGAGGAGCGCTGAGAGAGTAGAATAGGGAGGCAAGAATATCGAGGAATAAAGGGACAGAAAAGTAGAAAAATAAGCATGTCACTCTTGTGTAAACGAGAGGAGGGAGGGATGAAGAGGCAGAAAGAGAGAAGCAAGCATCTAGAGAACAGACTTGAAGAGACAGAGAGAGAGAGAGAAGCAAGCATGTAACTCTTGTGTAAAGCGAAAGAAGGGAGGGACGAAGAGACGGAAAGAGAGAGAAGCAAGCATGTAACTCTTGTGTAAAGCGAGAGAAGGGAGGGATGAAGAGAGAAAAAGATGAATAGATAAAAGTGTCATCGTTAAGGAAAGTAAGAGAGGGCAAAGATGAAGAAGCAGAAAGAGTATAGGGGCCAAGAACGTCACCCTTATGTCTTCATCCTCTCCATGTTGTCCAGATATCGGATTGTTTCTTGACCCAGTTTGTTTCTTTCGGCGTATTTCTGCTAATGAGACACCCCAGATGTCAATAATGTCCCGGGGAAGGTAGAGGCCTCGCCAGGAAGGTCTTCAGTGATTGGTCAGTAGCGAGAAAGGAGGAGGATAAGCTTGAAAGCGGATTGGCCGGATTAAGTTTAGCTTTGATTCTCTCTCTCTCTCTCTCTCTCTCTCTCTCTCTCTCTCTCTCTCTCTCTCTCTCTCTCTCTCTCTCTTTCTGGCGGATACGAAAAGCCAAGAAAGAAAGAAAAACGTTCCTGCAATATATAAGTTTCTGCATTTCTAAAAAGGAAAGCTGAAAATACATAACGACATACGTTCATTACTGAGATCAGGTGGTGGTGGTGGTGCTGGTGCTGGTGGTGGTGTTGATCAAAAATGAACCCAAGATACAGATACTGTCGGACGTGCAAAGAGATTTCCCATTGTCTCACTGCGCTTCAACTAAATGTCATCTTTTGTGCGTGTGTTTGAAAGGAAGATTGAAGTGTGCGGAGACCAGGAGCAAAAAAAATAAGAGAATAATGAATAGGAATATGAGGAAAAGGAGAAGGAAAACAGGAGCAGGAGGAGTAGTAGCAAATGAAAGGGAACGGAAGGAGACAAGGAAGAGGAAACCGTCGATTATTGTCGTTATAAAGGTAATTAAATGCCCAGATTGGATTGCTTTGATTGTTGACATTAAAGATGAGGCGCATGACTACCATAGGCATGCCCACCACCACCACCACCACCACCACCACCACCACCACCACCACCACCACCACCACCAAAACCAAAACCAAAACCAAAAGATAGTATTTGAAATCATACGAGTTACTTAAGAAATAAAACTATCTTATGTAATTACCATTTACATATAGTTGTAATGATAGAAAGGTGTGTATGTTATATATGTTAAAAAAAAATTACTGTGGTTGAAATTTATGCACCTCAAAATATCAAGATAAATAAAAAAAAAATGGACAAAAAAAAAATTGGGTAGATTTCAGGGTGAGAGTGAAGGCCAAAAAATATGTCCTGCTCATTTTCTTTCGGCCGTGAGTGCTTCCATTTTTTTCCCTTTTCTTTTTTAATATAATCATGAGGGATTGCAATCATCCATATTTCTATATTACAATTTTATGCACGTATAGTGTGGCGAGAGAAACAGCAAACAGACACACGGACAGGCAGAAAGCAGAAAGAACGCAGGGTGTTAGATAAAAGTAGAGAGCATATTCAGTGACAGTTTTGATTTAATCCCCGTGTGATGTTGGTATTTTTACGTAACTGATAGTCAACGCTACAAGGAAAAGTTTAAAGCGAGGATATGTACTGTATGTTATTGTTATTCACCGACACAGAGGAAAGAAAATAATATTACAGCGAAGGAAACATATTTTTTGTACAAATATTGAGTTTTTAGTTATTTTTATATAATAGTTACTCAACGCTACAGGGAAAAGTTTACAACGAAAGAGATATGTACTGTATATATTTGTTATTCACAGACAAAGAGGAAAGAAAATTATATTACAACGAAGGAAACATTTTTTTTCCCACAATATTGAATTTGTCACCTAACAATGCAAAAAATTATACAATTATACGATGCAACAGAGAAGTATTAATTTTATTATCTGTGCCACACAACTAACTCATACAGTGCAACGTACCTATTGTTATCAGAAAGCGCTACGTGTCTCATTAATGCAATGTTGCGACCAAGAACTGAACTCACAACCTTAGGAAGAAAGATTCAATATTGTGTCCTGAGTATTAATCCCTTCAGTAACAGGATGTGTTTTCATATTCATTCTGGTTACTATTTGGCGATTTTACACAGCTTTAGAAATTTGAGAGGATTAAGGTAATGAAGATTAGCCAGTAATCTTCTGACCTCCATAGATCCTTTCCAACGTAAATAATATCTTCTAATCGTACATGAAATTCATGGTAAAAAAGCGTCCCAGTCCTGAAGGGGATAAGAGGGATAAGAGCAAATTTATAAGAGGGCTGTAAGAGGTGACAAGAAAGTACAAGAAAGGTTATCATGGTTCCCTCTTTCACATATGAACTTTCATGAACTACGATTGAACCCACAACTTAGCCAATGAAAAATTTATTTTATACCGAGTATTGAAGAACCTAGGAAAATATTTTGACATGGAGCAGCTGCAGAAGAAGAAGAAGAAGATTGAAGAACCTAGGAAAATATTTTGACGAGTAGTATCAAAAAAAAAAATCTGATTGGAAATGGTAGAAAGGAGAAGCGTGTAAGAGGAAAAGGTTCACATTTAAGGAACTGACTGACCATTGATGACCTGCAGTGTGGGCGCGTGGTCTCCTGGAGGGCGGCCAGGCGCTTATGACAGTGATGAAAGCATTCCTGAGGCAGATGATACAGGGAGGTGTGAAGAGACAAAGAGGGAGGAAGAGAGGCCAAACCGGGGTGAGAGAGAGAGAGAGAGAGAGAGAGAGAGAGAGAGAGAGAGAGAGAGAGAGGAAAAAAAACAGAATTTGCATATAAAGTCATCCCAGCAAAGAAAACAAGCAGCGTGGGTGGAACTGATTCACGAATGAGACAGTAATGAAAGCAAAAACGAGTATTCAATATAAACACAAGACACATGCATGAAGGACTAACGAAGAGTAGGATGTATCACGGATCTTGCTTATACACACACACACACACACACACACACACACACACACACACACACACACACAACATTCATCCTGGTGAGAAGAAACAAACATGAAATTTTCTTTGAGGTACTGAATGGTATATGAATGTTGTCTCTGCTGGTATTCCCCGCATGCCAGTGTATTCTTCATCCTTCGCTCGCTCACATGAATATTTTCACATCCAATAACCACTGCAATTCAATCTACCGAGGGACGGTCACCGAAAATCTGTTGTCCCAGTTCCATTCCTGTGTTTGCGACGCGAGGCACTGCAATCACGAGAGAGAGAGAGAGAGAGAGAGAGAGAGAGAGAGAGAGAGAGAGAGAGAGAGAGAGAGAGAGAGAGAGAGAGAGAGAGAGAGAGAGAGAGAGAGAGTAGAGACTAGATATAACTGCATTAGCATTAATATAACTGCATTAGCATTTAGATCCGACTGATAATGAACGAAAGGCCTTAACGACAGCTCCCAGGCTGGGAGACGACCGTGATGCACCTCTGCAGCAGTGACGCCCTTCCCCGAGGAGCCCACACCAGTAATTAGGTGAGAAAATTTAAGAGTCTAAGCTGGTGTGCGTGATAAGTCCATCATAGCGGTGCTGACAAGGCAACTGAGTCTTATCATGTATTCCTTTCGATATCATGCAAGGTTTTCTTTTACCATGGTTGTATACGTAGCGAGTGTTAGAAGAGGGAGACCGGTGAAGAGTGAGATAAAAAATTGTGCCTTGGGATGTGAGGGCGTCAAGAGATTACGTGATGTGACGGCCATTCTAAGGTCGAGGACGAAGATCGATGGGATTGAATTAACAATGAGTTAATTAAGTGCTCAGGGAGTTGAATTTGGTCTCTCTCTCTCTCTCTCTCTCTCTCTCTCTCTCTCTCTCTCTCTCTCTCTCTCTCTCTCTCTCGCGGGAATAACAGTTGTACAATCAGACAATCAGATAACCCTCGGCCTTGAATCGCGTCACCCTCGGCGGCACAACTTTTCCCTCGTTTTCCTTTCCCTGCGTCCTTTTCTCGTCTGTTTTTGAGAGTCAACGCTCTAGTTAACGTGATGGTCACCTTGGCGGGTGTTTGGTGCTGCAGCGATGATACCAAAGAGAGAGAGAGAGAGAAAAAAGAGACAGAGAGGGAGAGAGAGTGGGAGTGGGTGTGGTACGGGGACTGGGTGAAGCTCAATTTTGAAGCAGAAGTTTTACTCAAACGAAAAGAAAGAGAAGTGTGTGTGTGTGTGTGTGTGTGTGTGTGTGTGTGTGTTTCACTGTTTGATCTGCTGCAGTCTCTGACGAGACAGCCAGACGTTACCCTACGGAACGAGCTCAGACCTCATTATATCCGATCTTCGGATAGGCCTGAGACCAGGCACACACCACACACCGGGACAACAAGGTCACAACTCCTCGATTTACATCCCGTACCTACTCACTGCTAGGTGAACAGGGGCTACACGTGAAAGGAGACACATCCAAATATCTCCACCCGACCGGGGAATCGAACCCCGGTCCTCTGGCTTGTGAAGCCAGCGCTCTAACCACTGAGCTACTGTGTGTGTGTGTGTGTGTGTGTGTGTGTGTGTGTGTGTGTGTGTGTGTGTGTGAAAATTTATTGTAAATGAGGAAATTAGTTTTTATGTGTATGGAAAAGGTGGTGAACGTGGATCTCTCTCTCTCTCTCTCTCTCTCTCTCTCTCTCTCTCTCTCTCTCTCTCTCTCTCTCTCTCTCTCTCTCTCTCTCTCTCTCTCTCTCTCTCTCTCTCTCTCTCTCTCTCTCTCTCTCTCTCTCTCTCTCTCTCTCTCTCTCTCTCTCTCTCTCTCTCTCTCTCTCTCTCTCTCTCTCTCTCTCTCTCTCTTCACTCCAGAGCGCCATTTTTCAGGGGAAGTGAGTGAGGAAATACAGTGTTGTCTGAGGAAATAAGTGTGGACGTGGTATTGCCTGGCCTGCTGGTGTTGGTGTGGTGGTGGTGGTGGTGGTGATGGGGATGGTAGTGGTATTATTGGTAGCGTAAGTGGCGGGGATATTAGTCGAGCAAGGAGTTGGTGGTGATGGTGGTGGTGGTGGTAACGATGGTGGTGATTACGGCAAAGGAGGATGCTATGGTTGTGGTGATTGTGATGAACGAGAAATACAAGGAAAAGGTGATGAATGTGATGAATGGTAATGGTGAGTAACGAATTGGTGTGAATTGGTAGGCCTGGTTGAATATTAACAGTATTTTGTCATTCTTTTTCTCTCTCTGTAAATCTTGCGAGCTTTCATCATACATACCTTTCCTCGTCTTTTTTTTTCCCCATTATCTTACTTCCCACCCCGAGACCATCATTATTACTCCATCATATCCTATTTTCTCCCATCTGTCGCCCTTCTTTCATCTTTTTCCTCCTCTGTTTATCTCCTTAGTTTCATTTCGTCTTCTCGTCTTCTCCCTCTTCTTCTTTTATTCCCTCTTATCCACTTCCAATCTCTTTTTCCTCGATCCTCAGTTATTTTCTTACTTCTCATCTCCTCTCTCTCTTATTCTTCTTTGATGTCTTTCCCTCTCTTCCCTCTCTTCTCTCTCTTTCCCATTCTCATCCATCCAGTTTCATTTCCCATCCTTCCTTATCCTCTCCTTGCCTTTCCGCTCCCCTCACAACACATTTCTCGTGTGTTTTGAGGGCTTCCTTTTCTTCCCTCGTTCTTTCATTCTTACTAAGACCTGTTTCCATTCTTGGGGTCTTTTTTCATCGTGGCTTTCTTCTCTCTCTCCACGCTATTTTTTTTTTATTCTTTATTCTTCATTGTTCCTTTTGTTATTCTCCATCGCCGTCCACTCTCCCCATTCTCATTCATTCATTCATTCTCTCTCTCTCTCTCTCTCTCTCTCTCTCTCTCTCTCTCTCTCTCTCTCTCTCTCTCTCTCTGCTGTAACGTCTCATTTTCGCCATTTAATGCTTATTTTTACCTCTTTCCCTTTCCTTCCTCCTTCTTCTTCTTCTTCTCTTTCCCCTCTCTCCTCCTCATCATCGCCACTCTCCCTTTCGCCCTTTTATCCGCCATCCTTCACATCAATTTTTGTCTTCCACCTCCTTCATTCCCTCCTCTAAGTGTCCATACGCATTGCCTTCACTTTCCAGACTCCTGGTGGCGGTGGTGCGCTCTCTCTCTCTCTCTCTCTCTCTCTCTCTCTCTCTCTCTCTCTCTCTCTCTCTCTCTCTCTCTCTCTCTCTCTCTCTCTCTCTCTCTCTCTCTCTCTCTCTCTCTCTCTCTCTCTCTCTCTCTCTCTCTCTCTCTCTCTCTCTCTCTCTCTCTCTCTCTCTCTCTCTCTCTCTCTCTCTCTCTCTCTCTCTCTCTCTCTCTCTCTCTCTCTCTCTCTCTCTCTCTCTCTCTCTCTCTCTCTCTCTCTCTCTCTCTCTCTCTCTCTCTCTCTCTCTCTCTCTCTCTCTCTCTCTCTCTCTCTCTCTCTCTCTCTCTCTCTCTCTCTCTCTCTCTCTCTCTCTCTCTCTCTCTCTCTCTCTCTCTCTCTCTCTCTCTCTCTCTCTCTCTCTCTCTCTCTCTCTCTCTCTCTCTCTCTCTCTCTCTCTCTCTCTCTCTCTCTCTCTCTCTCTCTCTCTCTCTCTCTCTCTCTCTCTCTCTCTCTCTCTCTCTCTCTCTCTCTCTCTCTCTCTCTCTCTCTCTCTCTCTCTCTCTCTCTCTCTCTCTCTCTCTCTCTCTCTCTCTCTCTCTCTCTCTCTCTCTTCTCTCTCTCTCTCTCTCTCTCTCTCTCTCTCTCTCTCTCTCTCTCTCTCTCTCTCTCTCTCTCTCTCTCTCTCTCTCTCTCTCTCTCTCTCTCTCTCTCTCTCTCTCTCTCTCTCTCTCTCTCTCTCTCTCTCTCTCTCTCTCTCTCTCTCTCTCTCTCCTTGAATTTGCTTTAGAAGAGAACCTTTACTTTCCATAATATTCCCTTGGAGTCTCTCACTATCGACCACATTCATGGCTGCGGTGTCTGGTTGGCTCGCCTGGGCTGGGCTGTGGCTGGGCTAGTCTGGGATGGGCCGTTATTTCATCAGTGAGGAAATAGGTTGAAAAATGACTGTTCCGTTAGTCTCGCATCGATGGCAGACGCAACATCCACTACTTTCAATGGCTTTCAGGGACTTCCCGGCGGGTAAAGCTCTGGAGAAGGACGAGTAGCTTATAATCTCAGCATATGTGACACTCGTAGAGGAACTAGACTAGAGGAACCGGTGTAGTGTAGAGTTAGGTAGCACTCGGATTGGTAAGGCAATGGACGAGAGGGTCCCTTAGTGTGTGTGTGATGAAGAGGAAAAGTGTGTCTGTCTTTGTGTGTGTGAGAGAGAGAGAGAGAGAGAGAGAGAGAGAGAGAGAGAGAGAAGAGAGAGAGAGAGAGAGAGAGAGAGAGAGAGAGAGAGAGAGAGAGAGACATAATGGCAGGAAAGGAAAAAGGCTTAATATGAGAAAAGAAGTACCGTGAAGAAAAAAAAGCAAATATAAAGAAAAAAAAGGAAAAAGAGGAGAAGGAAGAGGAAGAGGAGGAGGAGGAAGAGGAGGAGAAAAAAGAGGCGGAGGAGGAGGAGGAGGAGGAGGAGGAGGAGGAGGAGGAAGCTATCTAAGGTTGACAGAAACATAAAGCAGTCGGCAGTAAACAAGGCAGGTTCTCGACAAACAAACTTGCCTCATAGGTGATAAATGTATGATTTGTATTGCCTCTGGTGTTCTCGTGTTATTGCGAGGGTACTCTCTCTCTCTCTCTCTCTCTCTCTCTCTCTCTCTCTCTCTCTCTCTCTCTCTCTCTCTCAACACTGCACTGATTTTTCATCTTGAATTCAACGTAATTTGGTCGAACGGAAAAATTTGGGGATTTGCTTTTCTTTTTTGTTGTCTTTTTATTCTGAATTCTGCGGCTCGGAAGAGAAACGGTATGAGACTGAGAGTTCTACGAGGAGGAGGAGGAGGAGGAGGAAGAGGAAGAGGAAGAAGAAGAAGAGGAGGAGTCTTAAAGCGTAGATGCCGAGGAAGGACACAGAAGACTCTACTAGCACTCGCTTTTCTATCTCTATTTCCTCTATTCTCTCCTTCTCTCCCTCTCTTCCTCTCTTCCTCATTCCATCTCTCGTAACCTTGTTCTACTTTCTATCCACGTGCCTCTTCGATTCTTCTCCTCTTTGTGTCATTTTTTTTCTTTTTTTTCTTTCTTTTCTTTTTTTATCTCCCCCTGACCTTCACCTCTCGCGTCATTCACTGTCTCGCTGAAGAGGAAGAAAAATAATGCCTCTTTGTCTTCACCGGCCGGCAGCGTTTGGTCTTTTGTTGTGCTCTTCAGACTCACGTATTTTATTGTTCCTTATGTGATTCTTTTCTCTCTCTCTTTTTTTTTTGCCACTTTCCTCTTTCTTTTTCTTTCCTCGTGTTCATGGTATATGTCGTACTCTTTCGTCTCTTCCTCTTCTTTCTTCATTTTCTCGTTATTTCTTTCCTTCCGGGATTCATTTCATTATTTCTAGCTATCATCTTTTCTCTCATTTTTTCGTGTTCATGGTATGCGTCTTCCTCTTCCTTCTCATCGTCTTCCTTCACTTTCTCATCATTTGGTAAAAAGGCGAGAGTTATTTTCATCCGCTTAGCCTCGCCGTCTATTTTCATGAATACTTTTCATTCCATTATACTCCTTCCTCTCTTTTGTATCAAAGCTGGCTTCCTATCACGGTTCCTCATCCTTTAAGCCTCACCGTCTATTTCTATGCATATTCTTTCTTTTCTCCGTAATGCTGCTGCTCCTCCTCCTCCTCCTCTTTATCCCGCTCCTTTAACTCCTTTACTATGAAAACGAGATTCATATCATCCTTCCTCTTCCTTTAACCCTCACCGCCTACATTTCTAGCATCCTTTTCCTTCCATAACCCTTCTCAATGCCTGTAGATTCCTCTCGGCGTGACCAATGTTTCTGCCTCTTCCCTGCCCCGCCCACCTCCCGTCACAGCAGCTTTTACGCCTCCTTGCCTGTGTTATTGTACTGTATAGACGAGGACGTGAAGGAGCGGATATGATATGTTATGATATGGTAACAGTGAGGTCAATGGTTATTTAGGAATGTTGATGGCTGTCAAGGATTGGTTGAAGCGTACATAAAGATGTTTGTAAGGTGCTGGGAGGAGACGAGAGAAAACGACACCCAAAAAAAAATGAAATTACTGAGAAATGGTATTTTATATGAAGGAAAAGGAACCAGCAGAGAGAGAGAGAGAGAGAGAGAGAGAGAGAGAGAGAGAGAGAATTAATGTTATTTTTCATACTTAGCGGAGTCTCACCATCTCTCGCATGCACACACTCCTTTAAAGCGTGTTGATTCGGTGTGTAGAGGCAGCTCTGTCGACGGAAGAGTAAAGGACTTAGGGCCCTTGATGGGAGAGAAAGGGGGATGAGAGAGGGGGAAGGAGGTTAGATGTTAAAGCCTCATCTCTCCCTGCTCCTCTCCCATCTCCCTTCATTTTACCTCTCCTCAGCCTTTTATCCTTCCTCTCTTTTCTTCTTCCTTTGTATC
>NC_059271.1:16715347-16740347 GCF_017591435.1 Portunus trituberculatus | reverse complement strand
GTATGTTTTGCACGTCAGTCTTCATCAGAGTCTCAGTGCATCGCTTTACTGCTGGGAACACAAGACCTGCTGCATTTTTTTTTTTTTTTTTACTTTTCTGCCGCAAGTTTGAGCACAACGTCCAGTATAATACGGAACTCTACTTTGTGTTCTCCTCTTCGGTCTACGGAAGCTGGAATGTCGAAAAGTCTTTTATTCTCCTTATTCACGTCTACCGCATTCCACCCCACGACCGTGTGTTGAGGGAGGAGTGAGGAAGTGGAAGAATGGGAGGAAGGAAGGGAGGGCAGGGAGGATGAGTGCGCGGTGTAGGGTCAGGTAGGGTTAGAAGTCGGATCAATAACCATGCGGTGGCTGCCTTACTTGTGATGCGGATTGACCTCTCACCTCGACGGTCCGCGGAGCCTCGTCCCACTACATAAAACATGAAGCCTGCCACCACCACCACCACCACCACCACCACCACTCCCCATCCTGTCCGCCAACCCCTGCTGAGCTGATAACTCCCGCGACAACACAACGGTGGAGGCGGTGCGCGGACTGGCTGGTTCGCTGCCTCTCATTGACTTGACAAGACTCACAGCGTGGTGACACAACTCCCGACACTTGTTTTTTAGGGGCGAGCCTTGGACCTTGGCACGACTCCACAGGAATTAAACACGGCTGGGGCGCTGAGATGACACCTTAGCTAGCCGAATAGCACCCTTCAACTTCTTCCTGGCGCTCTTCTGACCCAAGGGAGGTGTAGGATGAGAAATGAACTAGGGTCACTGCCTTGGGAGTGTAACAGAGGAAGTGTCGTCAAGAGTACTGTATGATTGCTTGTGTTTCATTAGATCCATAGTCGTACAGCACAAGTGTCTCTATTATGCAGCATACAAAGGAAGCACCAATGTGAGTATTTCATCCATCATCGTTATAGATATTCTGTTTATAAATAGATTCCCCGATTTGATCGATAAGAGAGAGAGAGAGAGAGAGAGAGAGAGAGAGAGAGAGAGAGAGAGAGAGGAATTGATGATCACTCCCTACCACCGCCAACAACTACACCTAAAAATATGAAATGAAAAAAACGAAGGAAAAGATAGAAAAATTAATGCCGGACGGAAATACAGAGAGAGAGAGAGAGAGAGAGAGAGAGAGAGAGAGAGAGATGGGAGGAGGAAAGAGATAGAGACATCCCCGAAACGAATACATAAAAAAACAACAACTGAGAAAGAGAAACAGACCAGACCACTGCCTATAGAATCACCTCATTCTTTCTTTACATAGACGAAAGAATTATTAGACCCAGGCAGATCCTTTGAGAGAGAAAATATGCTAAAGGGCTTCCCGGAAAGGAGGACACTGAACGAAAAAAAAGAAATAGGTATGGAAATTAGAAAAACAAATATAAAGAAAGAGAGGAGACAAGTGGCTGGACAAACATGCGAATAGAATAACAGTATGAGAGAAAAAAGGGAATATTTGTACAGAGGATGGAAAAGGATGAGGCAATACAGGATGGTCCATTACTGTGTGTGTGTGTGTGTGTGTGTGTGTGTGTGTGTGTGTGTGTTTAGGATAATGAGCTCCGGGATTTATTTATTTTTTTCACTGCCTCCTCTACCCCTCATCTCTCTCTCTCTCTCTCTCTCTCTCTCTCTCTCTCTCTCTCTCTCTCTCTCTCTCTCTCTCTCTCTCTCTCTCTCTCTCTCTCTCTCTCTCTCTCTCTCTCTCTCTCTCTCTCTCTCTCTCTGAATATCATTACATGCCTACAGTTACGTGTGTGGCTTTTGTGTTTAATGGCAAGGCGTATAATTAAATCTTTCGAGAGAGAGAGAGAGACTAGTAAATGTATAATAGTCTTTCCCAAAATAGACAGGTAGATAGAATAGAAGTTTTAATTACATCGCGGGGTATTAAGTTGTCTCGTTACTTTTATTATGGATGTGGCTTGCAACGTCACCACCACCACCACCACCACCATCATTATCTTAACCATTACCACTCCCATTAACATTATTATTACCGCCCAACGCCACTATCCAACATCACTAACATGGGAAGGACTTTGTTGTATTTGTTTTTGTTGTCAAGTAAATGGTGGTAGTAGCTGTTCCACAAGAAGGAGGAGGAGGAAAGGAAAAAGAGAAGGAAGAATGGGAGGAAGAGTAGGAGGAAAGGGAGGAAAAAGGAAGGAGGAGGAGAAAAAAAAGGAGGAGGAGGAGGAGGAGGAGGAGAAAAAAAAGGAGGAGGAGGAGGAGGAGTTGAAATAAAAGACTCTCTCTCTCTCTCTCTCTCTCTCTCTCTCTCTCTCTCTCTCTCTCTCTCTCTCTCTCTCATTATCATTATTGCAGTCTTATCAAAATTCCAGCTATTAAACAGCTGCTTTACGTTCCATTGAGTTGATCTTTTTATATGATATTCACCACCACCACCACCACTACCGCCACTACACCAGCACCACCACCACCACCACCACCACCACCACCACTATTTTGCATAATAACACAAAGATCGCGTGTAGTGTTGACACCCTCTATAAATCAGCAAGTAAGTAAGTAAGTAATGTATTATAGATATGAACGCATGAACTTAAATGATTCCATGATCAACCATTGAGAGTCACGAGTGTATTATCATTATGAAGCACTTCGTCACCGTTACCACCACCAGCGTCTCAAAGTCCCAACACGTCAGCAAGGCTTGGGAGTCTCCTGCGTCATCGGCTTTAGGAGTTCATAGCTTATTGCAGCAACAAAGCAGAGTTACATTGCGCACATGATACTCGTATAATGAGAAGGAGAGCCTTACGTAGTATGGCGGGCTGTTGCTTCAAGGCGTAGTGAGGGTTCACTGAGCGCTTTGAGAATATAACGAAGTAAGGAGATTGCAAAGGGACAATTGACCTACACAAAGCCAGTGAATGTCAAGCTGTTTTCTTAATTGCGAAAATGTTTAAGTCACAAAGAAGGAAAGAGACGAGCAAACAGACATTTAAACAATTTGATAGTTTCGTAAGCAAGAGTTCGCCAAGTGCTTTATGAATCTTATAAAGTAAGGAAATTGTAAAAGAAGAGTTAGTGGCACGAGACAAGCATCAGCCAAGTTTTTCTTTTTAACGTCGAATGTTTGCAAACACAGACACTTGAACGTATCAATAGCAGATGTTTAGGCTAACACAGACAGCTAAACATAGAGATAGATAAATGCATACGAAACAAATACATATAGATACAGACAGATATACAGACAGACAGACAAACATGTGCATGAATAACTTATCATGCAGACAGGGAATAGATAAACAGACGAACCCAAAACAGACACACAGACAGAAGCAAACAGAGATATGAACATTAAGTCGAAAGACACACGAGTGAATTAATAACCACAAATTTGCATGTTGAATATAAAAATGAGGCAATAAATGAAACTGGGTAATAGAATACTCAAAGTAATGAACGCAAATTGACGTTAATGATTGTAATTACACGAACGATCAAACGAAACGCCACCGCCACCAGTACCGAGCGTTGGTCCCACAATTCTGTACTTCATTGTGATAGCGCTGCAACACCCTTTAGCCTGCACATTGACTAATTGAACTTACACGGGTTCTTAAAGGTATTTCTATGCTTCCAGTGACAAATTAACATGATTTATACATTATGAACAGAAGGAATACTCTTGAAAACCTAGTTAATATTTTGTTTCTGCATTTGAGAATACTTGTTGTAATGGAGCAGTGTTTCTGAATACAGGTTTCACGAAAGACTTTCCTTCCTTCCTTTCCTTCCCCATGAATTTTAATCCTTCGCTTGATTCCTCCTCCAGTGAAAGCATTGATCACATGAAGACTAGACATCCTACACAACGTCATCTGGTGGTGTTATCCAAGATCCTTCAACTTTCCTTTCTTCCTTCCTAGCTTCATTCTTTCCTTCCTTCCTTCATTCATTCATTCCTTTCCTCCGTCCTTTCCTTCCCCAAAACTTGTAATCCTTCACCTGTTTCCTCGCTCTAATGACAATAAGGATAACAAGAAGACTACTCTTCTTACGAGTTGAAAAGTTCAGCACCATTAAGAGAGGAGACCCTGAGAACGAGACTAATTATCCCTCTAGCCTTGATAATAGGGTCTGTGTTTAGGAACACTTCGCGGTCTTGTTTTGTCTACTTTTTCGACAGATCTTTGTGCAAGTTACAAATTTCAATGGTGTTTTCACGATTGGAGTGATAGTTTAACTCTTTCACGAGCAAGACCTTTTTTTTTTCATGATAACCTACAATTCTTTAATTACCTATTTTTTTCTTATTTGTGTGTGGATTCGTCTCTTTTCTTTTTTTTTTTATACCATGTGGGCTTTTCACTGGAATTTATGGGCTAAAGGGTTATTTTTGGGTACTTCCTATCTCAAAGCCCACCTGCTAGGGAACCATTATCCCGAGTGAAGAAGCTCAACCTACACTCGGACCGTGGACTGGATTCGAACCCGTGCGCTTGGAGACCTCTCGGACCCCAAAGCACGCATGGTTTCACTATACCACGGCGGCCCCCTCTTAAATACTCCAAGTACAGTGGCATCGAAAAATCGCTGATTACTAACCATAGATAAGTCGACTTGACTAGCTGAATTCTACACCACCAATAGACAAAAACATTCGTTGGAATTCAATTAATCAAATATGTGATCATTCCAATGAGCTCATATGAGAATCCAAACTGTTTCAAAATACAAGACCTCCCTAATGGCTGAATCACATTCCTCGCCACGCCTCATCTCACCACTCCACATTACCACTCCACCTCATCACTCCACCTTACCACTCCACCTCACCATTCCACCTCACTACTTCACCTTACCACTCCACCTCACCACTCCTACTCACTACTTCACCTCGCCACTCCACCTCATCACTCCTACTCACTACTCCACCTCGCCACTCCACCTTACCAATTCACCTCACCACTCCATCTTACCAATTCACCTCACCACTCCGCTTCATCATTCCACCTCATCACTCCACTTCAGCAGCACCTCAGCACCACCTTACCACCCCACATCACCACTCCACCTCGCCACTCCACATCACCACTCCATCTCACCACTCTCACCACCTCACCACCTCACCACTCCACATCACCACTCCACATCACCACTCCACATCACCACTCCACCTCAACACTCGACCTCACCACTCCATCTCACCACTCCACCTCACCACTCCACCTCACCACTCCACCTCCCTCTGCGGCCCCATAGGACTAGAGGCGCTAATATCAGGCTCGAGTTGGTTATTTTCCACTCATTTTGTCTCATCACGGCCACTCCTCCCTGTGACGTCACGCCCACGCAAGCCTTCCTAAGTGGATTTTCTGTGTTATTGTTTTCCTATCCATGATTTTTTTTATTCTTTTCACTGGCAACATTTTTTTTTTCCCTGTATTATTAGCAAGATTATTTTTTTCTTTTTTTTTTTTTCTCTCTCTCTCTCTCTCTCTCTCTCTCTCTCTCTCTCTCTCTCTCTCTCTCTCTCTCTCTCTCTCTCTCTCTCTCTCTGTCTTAGCTCGAGGTATTTTTTTCGTTTTTCTCCTTTTTTTTCCTTTTTCATGACTTTTTCTTCATTTTTCTTCTTTTCAATGGCGATGGTTTTCAGTTCTCTTTTTTTGTGATGTTATGTTGTTTTGTTTTTTTTTTCATTTTTGTCTCATTAAGCTGGAGATTTTTTTCTATTTCTTCTTCTTCTTCGTCTTCGTCTTCGTCTTCGTCTTCTTCTTCTTCTTCTTCTTCGTTTCTTCTTCTTCTTCTTCTTCTTTCTTTCTTCTTCTTCTTCTTTTCTTTTCTTTTTCTTTCTTTTTTTTTTTTTTCTTCTTCTTCTTCTTCTCCTTCTTCTTACTCCTTCTTCTTTTCCTTTTTCATGCCCTCTTTCATTATTTTGTTTGTCTTACATATTCTTCTTCCCTGCCAGATGCAATTTCTTTCTTTCTTTTCTAATAATTATTTCTGTAACTTTTTCTGTTCAATTTTGATTCATATTATCATTGAATTCCGACGCGTAGATTTTGACTCATCCCTTTTTTCTTCGCTCTTTTTTTTTCTCTCTCTCTTTATTTCCATGTCAGAACTATATATCTTTTTTTTATTCCCTTTATTTCATCCTCGTTGTTTTTTTTCATTGCACTGCGCATGATACATTTTTACTCTTCGTTTTTCTTCCATTTCCTTTTATATTCCTTTTGTAGCGTCTCTCTTAATGGCTCTTCAATTGATTCCCTCGTGTCATCGCTTTCCCTCTCATCATTGCACTATGCATTATTCAGTTTTACTCTTCGTCATTTTTTCTTCTATTTCCTTTGATTTTCTCAGCACCATCTCTTCATGGCTCTTTAATAATTCCCTCGTGTCATCGCTTTCCTCCCGTCAGTGTTGTGTGACGTGCTTCCCGCGCCCCTTCAGACTCCTTTACTCTCCATAATGTTTCCTCTCCTTCCGCTGCTCTTCCCTCGTTTTCATCTTATAATATCCGCAGTCATCGCCGCTTCTACCCCCTGCTACTTTTACCTCCTCTAGCGGAGGTGGTATTTTTTATTAGTGTGTGGAGGATATGGAGGAAGAGGAGATGGAGAGATAGAACGTTAAGACAAGTAATATTATGTAATGATAGGACGAGGAGAGAGAGAGAGGGAAAGAAAATATTATCGTGTGGTGGATATGAAGGAAGAGGAGATGGAGAGATAGAACGGTAAGACAAGTAGTATTTTGTAATGGTAGGAGTAGGAGAGAATGAAAAATATAGTAGATGAGAGGTGAGTAATATAAAAAGCAGCAGGAATTAGAACTGGAACAAGAAGATTAAGACAACTTACCCAGAAAAAAGACAGAAGGAAAGGAAGAAAAATCGGCACTCACACTACTCAAAAACGAGAACAAGAAAGGAACAAAAAGAACAAGAACAGGACAACTTTTAACCAGAAAGAAGACAGAAGGAGAGAACGAAAGCAAAAATCAATAAGTAACGACGAGTTTAACCCCTACCACCCATCCATATCCTGCCACCCAATTAAAAAAAAAAACGAGAACAAGAAAGAACAAAAAAAAAACAAGAAAAACAAGACAACTTACCCAGAAAGAAAATAGAAGAAAGAAGTGAAGAAAAAAAAAACAATAAACGGCGGCAAACTCAATCCCTCCTCATTACCAAAGAAAGGAAATGAAAAGAAAAGAAAAAAAATTAATCCTTAACCTGCATTCCAGTCCCGCTGAGGAAGCTGGTGCGTGGGTCCGGTCTTCGTTACGTAAAGGTGGGTGGGTAGTGGGTGGGTTGGTGGGCGCCGCGGCCTCGGTGTATGCAAGCCAGGTGGTGTGGATCAATATTCAGGTCTCGGCCAGCTGGCGAATGGGCCGCACTCACTCTGTCCAAACTCTTGAGGGGAAAAAATAAGAAAGAAAGTAAAGGGAAATAAAGAAAAGAAAGAAAAACTTATTCTACAAACGTTCCTCAACTTCTTATCCTGATTTTTGTCTTTCATTTCCTCTAGTACCTTCACTCCGGTTATCCTTGTCTTCTTAACATTTCTATCTCTTTTCCTTCGTCTTTCCTGTCTTTTCTCGTTATTATTTGTCTTTTCTTGTCTTCTGTCGTTATTATTTTTCTCCTCATCGCTGTCGTTCTAAAATCCTTATTCTCATCCTTATCTTTGTCTTCCTCTACTACCTTCATCCTTTGGTTATCCTCGTCCTCTTAACATTAATATCTCTTTTCCTTCGTCTTTCTTGTCTTCTCTCGTTATTAGTTTTTTTTTTTCCTCATCGCTGCTATTCTCGGATACTTCCCCTCTTTGTCTATCCTCCTTTTCTTACCATTTGCCTCTTTTCCTTCGTCGTTCTTGTCCTCTTTCGTTTATTATTATTTCTTTTTTCTCTCTCACCTCTCTCGTCCTCGTTCATTACTTTTCTTTATTTCTCCATATCTGTTTTGTCCTCTTTGTCTTCATCCTTCCTTTTATTTTCCCCCGTCTATCTAGTATGCGTCTTCTTGTCTTTCTTTTCCTCTTCGCTCTCCTTTATTCTTCTTCTCATTTCCTCGTTCTTCATATCTCTTTCTCTTAACTCTCCTCTTCATTCTTTTCATTCTTCACTTTCTCTCACCCTTTGTACTTTCATCGTATTTATTTTACTTTAGTTTATCTTTCCTTTGCTTCCTTCTCTCCCATCATTTTTAATTCTCATATGGTCCTCTTTCTCATCGCCTATCTCTCCATCCTCCTCCTCCTCCTCCTCCTCCTCCTCCTCCTCCTCCTCCTCCTCCTCCTCTTCATCCTCGTCGTCCATCGCCTTTTAATTACTCTATCCTTCGCTTATCAAGAAAGATTCCGCTTATAAACTTCCTACGTGGGATTTTCTTGCTTGAACTTTCTTATTGCCTTAGTTCATTTTTACCCTATTCTTTTTATCATTTTATCCTGGGTGGACTTAGTGTACGACCCAGCCAGGTGCGCGGCCAAGAGGGTAATATCCTTTGATCAATCCTGCTCCGCCTTTTCTTCCTCTTCCTTCTCTTCGTCATCGTCCTCCTTCTCCTCTTCCTTCTCCTCCTAACCTCCCCCTCCTCCTCCTCCTCCTTCTCCTCCTCCTCCTCCTCCTCCTCCTCCTCCTCCTCCTCCTCCTCCTCCTCCTCCTCCTCCTAAGCTTTTCTTCCTCCTCCTTCTCCGCCTCGGAATGGTGTTAGTAGGGGTGTAAAGAAAAGACTTTGCTATATTGTAATTATTTTTATCTTTTTTTTACATTAATACAGTGACGTTATTATTATTATTGTCATTATCATCACCATTCATAGTCTTCAGCATCATTATCATTGTGATACATTTTGCATTGTTTGCATTCTGCCTCTTCCTCTCCCTCTCCCTCTTTCCCGCTCCCTCCCTTCTTTCTCCTCTCTGTATTTCTGCTCTCCCTCTCCCTCTCCCTGTTGGTCTAATTTCGCTGCATTTCTCCTGCTCTTCCTGTTTCCTCCTCGTTAAGCCAAAGTTAAATAGATCATTTGCTCTCACTGATGATGCATTGTGTGTGTGTGTGTGTGTGTGTGTGTGTGTGTGTGTGTGTGTGTGTGTGTGTGTGTGTGTGTGTGTGTGTGTGTGTGTGTGTGTGTGTGTGTGTGCGTGCGTGCGTGCGCGCGCGTGTTTGCGTGTGGTTTAAAGTTTTCACACATTATTTTCTCCGTTCTTTTTATGGAGCGACTTTAAAATTCTATTATGACAGTGGAGTTTTTCAATCGTTTCGTTAATTGTACGCCAATCATTTGATATTACCAAGTGAGAAAAGATAATTAACTTCACTGTATTATTTTGTGTTGTCCTTTTTTTTCTAATCCTCATCGGAAATAATGCATCTTAATTATCTCTGTCTTCTTTTTCGCTTGTTTTACTCCTCCTCCTCCTCCTCCTCCTCCTCCTCCTCCTCCTCCTCTTCCTCCTCATCCTCTTTCTCCCCCCTCCTTCGTAATTACCATCCTCATAAGCTCTACCACTGTCATAATTAACTTATCTTTCTGGTCTATTTTCGTAGAGTTAAGTCAGTAATGCACATTGCACTCGTATGTTACTGACTCCTGTGCTGTGTTCTGTCGTGCAGGAAGATGACGTCCCTCTTCCTTTTCTCAAAAGCTTACATAAAGTTTTGCTTTTTGCTGAAATGTTGCACGCTTCTTGTTCACGAAAGAGACGAGGGCTCCAATAGGGAGGGGGGCGGAGTCTGTGTGTGGGAAATAAGCCGTGTTTTATCGTGCTTCAAATGCAAGGATTCTTATAACATGAATTAAATGTGTAGTTTGGTTTTGGTGTTAGTTAGGAATGCGAGGCGTGTGATCAGGGTGTGTGGAGGAACACGCACAGGCAACAGCTTATTGTGACTTCGTGACCGAGGTGATAAAGAATTATAGAGCATGAGAGAAGGCTGTTCCGTCAGTGCACGTCACAGACTCACGTGCAACGCTGCAAGTAACACGCATCCATTTATTAATATCGGTGTTGTGTCCGCGGGGAGAAGGAAGCTCTGTCATTTTGTGGCCTGCATGACAGACTGATCCTGAAACGCGGAAGTGCTGGAGTTGCTAACACAAGTCGTGGTGGGAGGAGGGCCCCAGCCTCGTGAATGTGTTTGTGCTGGCCGGGCCGCGGGAAAGGAGGAGGGGCTGGAGCAGGGACAAGTGAATGTCATGCTGGCGGCTGTCCAGAACACAGGTAGCGGTATGAAGCCTGCACTTTTTTCGCGTGTGCAGTTGACATTGCATGTTGAGGCGTTTGCCTGGGGTGAAGCGGCGAGCGCTGGGTGGCTCGTTGCAGTGATGAAATATTCACACGCATATGTAACTTGAAGACAGGGGGTCGGGGAGGAACGGGAAGGCAGGGATGGGTGCAGTTTGCTTCCAGAAATATCTCCTCATACATTTCACATCACTGATGGGAGGGAGACCCTCGGCCCGCCCTAAACAACATGATACAAAGTATTAGCACCATGCTTCATGCTTGCAGCGCCGCCATCGTGCTGTCACGGCGGCACAGTGCCATCACAACGCTCACCAGCTCCACGCAAAGCCACGCCGCATGCTTACTCTCACTTTCACTCTGCCTACATACCGAACTCTACTGCTGCATTGTGTCACACTCAGACCACTCTCACTCTCCTCGTGCTTGCATACTGTTCACCAGTTTTGTTCGTTTGATTTTTTGCTTTAATGGATTTATTTAGTCATAATCTGTTTTTGTTCCCTGTCAAGAATTGCTAATCTCTTTGGTTTGAACATTTCTCTTGTGACAATGTGCCATCTTAATCCCCACAGCCACGACATCAGCTGGCCTGCCTTTCTTCTTATATCTTGATGTTTTATCAATTTCTCTCTATACTTACTGTGTCCATGTCTTCCTCTTTGTTACTGATGATTAATCAGTTAAAATTTTTCTCCTTTTAATGAATACCATATTGCATTTTTTTTTTACAAATATATACTCTATTTGCATTTTATTCTTGCAATTGTTGGTCATCTATGTTGTGAAAGCCTCAAAGGTGAGCATGTGTTCACTACTTAAAGCTCCCCATTCCTCCCGCCCTCCCTCCTCCCCGCCCTCCATGAAGCCCTCCCTTCACCAACATAATTTCACCATGCTCTGTTCACTTGAACATCCCAAAGACTGCCCCTGACTCACTCCCAGCCCACAAGTGCCACACAGACCACCTCCTGTAGCGGGTCCACAATGATCTCCCCTCCTACATCCCTCCCCAGTCCCTCCCGTCCCTCCCTCCCTCCCCCTTGTAAAAAGACCGCTCCACCACAGCCAATCCACCTCCTTGTTGGACCCACTAACCACTTCCACCCTCCACCCTCGGTACAGATGCTGGAGGCACGAGTCGTCACCAGGTGGTCCCGGCCGAATCTCCGGTCCGCCCGCTCCTTACAGTCACCACTTTTGGTAAGTGGCACCTCCTCCACCACCGCCATCCCGCACTGCACCTGCTTGTCCTTACAGTAGTAGTGGTTCCCTTCCTGGCACTGGTAGCGTTGGGGGCCTGTGTGAGTCCCGTGGCTCTGTGGCTAAACCGTTGTTGACTTTGACTCAACCATCGTTAGTTTTTTTTTTTTTTTTTACCGTAACAGTACTAGTAGGTCTCGGGTTTACAGGAATATGTACTATTTCTTTTTATATTTTTCCTTGGTAGTGTATGCATTGGCTTCCGCTGACTCGGATAGTTTCTGTGCACTAAACTGAGTGGTGTGGTGTGGTATGGTGTGGTGTGGTGTGGTGTTTCTGTAGCGGCCTCTGTATATATCGTAGCTTGGTGATCTCTAGTGTGCTAAGGCATCTGTCTATCCCTTTCTGTCTCCCTGTCTATCTGTCTGTCTGTCTGCCTGTCCTTGTCTGCTACTGCTTTATTGTTGCTCTCATTGTTATGTTTTCCTTGGCTTTCAGGTCTTTGTCATTGGAATCAGAGGTGTGTGTGTGTGTGTGTGTGTGTGTGTGTGTGTGTGTGTGTGTGTGTGTGTGTGTGTGTGTGTGTGTGTGTGTGTGTAATTCACGTCGGTCGCCTGCTGGTCACCCAGCCAATCTTCCCCATTACGGAGCGAGCTCAGAGCTCATAGACCGATCTTCGGGTAGGACTGAGACCACATCAACACACAATACACACCGGGAAAGCGAGGCCACAACCCCTCGAGTTACATCCCGTACCTATTTACTGCTAGGTGAACAGGGGCTACACATTAAGAGGCTTGCCCATTTGCCTCGCCGCTTACTGGGACTCGAACCCGGCCCTCTCGATTGTGAGTCGAGCGTGCTAACCACTACACTGTGTGTGTGTGTGTGTGTGTGTGTGTGTGTGTGTGTGTGTGTGTGTGTGTGTGTGTGTATTTTATTTTCCTTTCTAATTTTTATTACTTTGTGACCTTTCTTTTCATACGATCGTCACAGATTTTTTTTTTCATGACAAGTCCTTCATCAGCAACAAATGAATAATACTTAACCAACCCTCAGCTCAACCATTATCCCCATCCGTCCGTCCATCCATCAATGAATCAATCAATCACTCAATTACCGACATAAGTTTTTCAAAACCTTCTTAATTCCTTTTCAAATTATCAATATTATTCTCCTTTATTATAGTCCTTTCCCTCATTCCCTCTTTTCTTTCTTTCCAAAGCGTTTAATATTCACCATTGCTATTTCAAGCACGGACTCCGCCTCTTCTGAGCTTTTTTTCCATACTGACCTTAAACAAACACTTGACCTTATCGTAAAGAATTTCAAGGGAAAAGAATGTTATGTGAGGAAAGGAGGATTTTAAAAGAGACTAAGGGGAAAGTGAGGTTCAGAAGTAGGAGAGGGGAAAATAAAAGAAGAGGAGGGAAAGGAAGAAATGAGGAAGTGAAGTAAAGAAAAATTACCGAAATGGCAAAACATGAGACCAAAAAGCAGAGAGAGAGAGAGAGAGAGAGAGAGAGAGAGAGAGAGAAGGGGGAGAACATAATAGAAACGTATGTCACAAATGAAATTAAGTTAAGAGTGTGTATATGTCACCGGTGCAGGAATAAAATACGGCTGAGTGTGTGTCTGAAGATTTATTATGAGTAGACGTGAGTGAGGCGTGAAATTGATGCAAAGATGAAGGCAGAGAGAAAAGATAAAGAAAGAGGAGGAGGCTAGTTAGGTCACAGGTCAAGACAGTATAGTACAAGGCCAAGCATTAAGTTACCGTAATACAAGATGAAAACATTCCTCAAGCGATCATTCTTAATTGGTATTCCTTCCCTGATGGAAATCGTGGAGCTGAGGCGAGCTCTGTGGCGCTGCGACAGAAAGGAGGCATTGCGCGGAAGCTGTGACGATGTGAAGGGAAATACAAGACTCTGAGGCACTGTCACGGCACGTAGCATTTTTTCGTTCATTGTTCCTTAACGAAGTGTTCATCAATGTCCCAAGACAGTGCATCACGGACTGATGGAATAACGCCTTCTGATGATTAAACGATACACTGCTTTCGTCATTATATTAAAGACTGTCTAGACGACAAGTGCGTCCCCGATCCCAGGAGGGAAAATTAATGAAATGTAAGAGAGGAAAGGGAAGGTAAATATTTGATATGGCACGAGAGACGGGACCGTTTAATTTCAGGATCGAGGACACACGGCAGTCTGACTGCCGACAGTAAAGAATGAAACATAAATCAGCCGTGACAGAATGTTTGAGAGGACAAAGGATCGGCACGGAGTAAGGCGACGGAGCAGCAGCACAGCTCACAGCGCAGAGAAATGAACCACGTAAATTTGCCCCCTTAACAGAAGGCAAGAGTGAAGGTCAACGTAACCTTGTCCTGAAGAGTGACGAGGATGTAGCTTCCCCCTGAAGTGTGCCTTCCAACAGTGCTATTCCTCCCTTCACTGGCCTGAACATGTAGATGGTGCGGTTCAGTTTTAACTCAGTGAAGATGGACAGTTCTGTATATCCTGCCAGTGAGGAAGTCACCCCTGAGAGAAGCCCCTGACTGCAGCAGCCTGCTGCCGCCGCAGCCGCAGCCGCCTGGCTGCAGAGTAATAAGGGCATGTTGGGACGTTGACTCAGCTTAACTTGGACCAAACTATTACTGTCTAAGCCAGTGAACAGCACCAAACTTGTCCTCATCTTGACTTGTCCAAGTGCCGCCGGGCAAGGAGACACAGAGAAGACTAGGCCTGTATTGGGTCACGACACACACACACACACACACACACACACACACACACACACACACACACACAACCGAGTGACCTTAACTTCCTCCGTATTGCGTGGATGAAAAAGAGGCCTCCGTCTCTTCCGCCGCCCACACCATGCAGGCCTCCATGTCATGGGACGTGGAAGGGATGTGGAAGGTGAAACTATTAAGGGAGCAGATGAATCGAAACGGGAATGAAGCTGTCGCCTGCAGTGTCCCGTTGTGCAGTACCAGTGGACCAGACAGTTACAGTATTGAGTCGCGGCGCCCTTACCTGCTCCAGACAAGCTCGACATGCACCGCGTCACAGGTATCCGTGCAAACTACAATTCTGGGCGTGTTGGCACCTGGCGGGATGACCTGACAGATATGAGTGATGAGGCGCCGCTCCGGCAGTGCAAGGTAGGGAGTGAGTGTTGCGTCGTGTGTTGCAGGTGAGTCAGAGTGTGGCTCTCGTATACGCCAGTGTTTCTATCTACCGTTGTGCAACGTTATCGTCTTTTTGAAGGACTCTCGTAGTGTTTCGGCACATCGCGTAGGGAATAATAAGGTGTGGTGTTGCGTTTTCAGGGTTAGTGAGTGATATTGTGGTGGTGATGATAGGCAGGATAAAGTAGAAGAACTTTATTTTATTCTGAAGGAACGTTAGAGAAGCTTCTTTTTCATACCGCGTATTTTCAGCACCACAATGCCATTCGTACTTCATTGTATTGTACTCCTGCATAATTTTTGATGTTTGTTCATTCGCACAACATATAATCGTTTTACTGAGAACCAGAAGACACGAAAGCCAGAAGCAGTCATCATCACAATTCTATTTTCTCTCCCGGATATCAAACACACGTTTAGCGATATTTTTGCAGCAAATAAAAATCGCCTAGGTACATGTCACGGAATTTGTTTATGTGGCTGGCGCGATGTTCAACATTTTTTTGCTGTACATGTTCTCACGCGTCCTGAAATAAGAGTGGTGTTAATGCTTCGTCACGAGACAATGCCTTCCCTGGCCGAAGATAATTCTGCTGGCGCCGCTCATTTTACTACCTGAAATTCTCCTTCTCGAGTCTTTCGCCGTCTGTCGGCTTAAAAATGCCTGAGCCGCGCTTCCATACACAGTGTTATCACGGACAGATTTATGTGTTCTGTGAGACCTTTATTATGGAAACTGCACCACTTTCCACTGGGCGTGGCCTGCTTGAAGCTGTCAAAGCGAGAAGAATTTTTTTTTTCTTGTTATTAACTAGAGTGGACGAGAGAAGCCGCTTTTTTTTCTTTTTTTATGAAGGGAAAAGAGCCAGCCAAGGGCAAAAAAAAAAGAAAAGATTAAAAAAAAGGCCCACTTGAGTGCTGGCTCTCTACAAAGGGAAAAACGTCAGCCAAAATTAGGGAGCAAATGCCTCCATTCCTCCCTCTTAAAAAAAAAGACAAGTCGTAAGAAGTCGGAAATATAGATGCAAGGAGGGAGTTCCAGAGTTTACCAGTGAAAGGTATGAATGAGTGAGAGTACTGGTTAACTCTTGCGTTAGAGAGTTGGACAGAATAGGGATGAGAGGAACAAGTAAGCCTTGTGCAGCGAGGCCGCATGAGGAGGGGAGGCATGCAGTTAGAAAGATCAGTAGAACAGTTAGCATGAAAATAGCGATACATGATAGAAAGAGTTGCAACATTTCGGCGGTGAGAAAGAGGCTGAAGACAGTTAGTCAGAGGAGGGAGTTGATGAGACGAAAAGCTTTTGATTCCACCCTATCTAGTAAAACTGTGTGACTGGAACCCCCAAACATGCGAAGAGTACTCCATACAGGGACGGATAAGGCCCTTATACAGAGTAAGCAGTTGGAGGGCGAGAAAAACTGGCGGAGACGCCTCAGAACACCTAACTTCATAGAAGCTGTTTTAGCAAGAGATAAGATGTGAAGTTTCCAGTTAAGATTATGAGTAAAGGACAGACCGAGGATATTCATTGTGGAAGAGGAGACAGTTGAGTGTCATTGAAGAAGAGGGATAGTTGTCTGGAAGGTTGTGTCGAGTTGATAGATGGAGGAATTGAGTTTTGAGGCATTGAAAACTACTAGATTTTCTCTGCCCCAATCGGAAATCTTAGAAAAATCGGAAGTCAGGCGTTCAGTGGCGTCTCTGCGTGATCTGTTGACTTCCTGAAGGGTTGGTCGTCTCTGAAAGAAAGTGGAAAGATGTGAGGTGGTATTGTCAGCGTAGGAGTGGATAGGGCAAGAAGTTTGGTTAAGAAGGTCATTAATGAATACTAGAAAGAGAGTGGGTGACAGGACAGAACCCTGAGAAACACCACTATTAATAGATTTAAGAAAAGAACAGTGGCTGTCTACCACAGCAGCAAGAGAACGGTCGGAAAGGAAACTTGAGATAAAGTTGCAGAGAGAAGGATAGAAGCCGTAGGAGGGCAGTTTTGAAATCAAAGCTTTATGCCAGACTCTATCAAAAGCTTTTGATATGTCTAACGCTACAGCAAAAGTTTCACCGAAATCTCTAAAAGAGGATGACCAAGACTCAGTAAGGAAAGCCAGAAGATCACCAGTAGAGCGACCTTGACGGAAGCCATACTGGCGATCAGACAGAAGATTGTGAAGTGACAGATGTTTGAGAATCTTCCTATTCAGGATAGATTCAAAAACTTTAGACAAGCAAGAGATTAAAGCTATAGGACGGTAGTTTGAGGGTTAGAACGGTCACCCTTTTAGGAACAGGCTGAATGTAGGCAAACTTCCAGCAGGAAGGAAAGGTAGAAGTCGATAGACAAAGTTGGAAGAGTTTGGCCAGGCAAGGTGCAAGCACGGAAGCACAGTTTTTGAGAACAATAGGAGGGACCCCATCAGGTCCATAAGCCTTCCGAGGGTTTAGGCCAGCGAGGGCATGGAAAACATCATTACGAAGAATTTTGATTGTAGACATGAAATAGTCAGAGGGAGGAGGAGAGGAGGACAAGCCCAGAATCATCCAAGGTGGAGTTGTGAGCAAAGGTTTGAGAGAAGAGTTCAGCTTTAGAGACAGAAGAGATGGCAGTGGTGCCATCAGGATGAAATAAAGGAGGGAAAGATGAACAAGTGAAGTTATTGGAGATGTTTTTGGCTAGATGTCAGAAGTCACGAGGAGACTTTCAGTTTAAAAGATTTTGACATTATCTACTTATGAAGGAGAGTTTGGTAAGTTGAAGAACAGACCTGGCATGATTCCGGACAAAGATATAAAGTGCGTGAGATTCAGGAGATGGAAGGCTCAAATATTTTTGGTGGGCAACCTTTCTATCATGTATAGCACGAGAACAGGCTGAGTTAAACCATGGTTTAGAAGGTTTAGGTTGAGAAAAAGAATGAGGAATGTACGCCTCCATGCCAGATACTAACACCTCTGTTATCCGTTCAGCATAACAGAGTAATCATTCCACAGAAAATCAGCATAATACCTCCTTCAATTTCTCTTCCTCAGGACATTTCTGTGTCTTTGTGTACCGTACCCTCGTGGTGGTTAAATTTAATGTCCTCCAAGTGACTTTCGCTTTTTTCTTATTTTTTCCCTCCTTTTTTTCTTTTCCTCTGCCTGGTGCTCTCAATTCTATTATTTCAAGTGAGGAGACGAAGTCCTGTCCTGGATATTCTTGCATTATTGAGGCGGACAGAGATGTGAGTGTAAATTGAAGGTTTTGTGTTATTCGGAATCTTGAACACTGAGTTACTGAGCACAGCGAGGATCCAGGCTTTGTCCGCCGTCACTTGGAAGATTTAGCTCAGATCAGGATCCTGCACTGCTGTTATCTGGAGGAATGAAAGAAAAAGAATGTTTGACGAGTTTTCCTTGAAGGTAAAAACAAGAGATAACACAAAGGCAAGTGAAGGATCAGTGGTAGCGGCAGAAATGGTGGTGGTGGTGATGTTGGTGGAGGCTTCTGTGAGCACAACGGAGTGAGATTCGCAGGTGTATTGAAGAGGACTATTGACCAGGACAGACAACCATAACTGTAATAGGAGTGGCACTATAGGTCCCCATGATGCGCAATGCCTTTGTGCTGGTGTGTGACCCGCATCCACCTCACTGCTCAAGATGCCGTTGTCTTGTGGAGCACACCAGACGTTGGCTAACCTTTACTTTGTGTCCCATACATTGCCCCACCCCACCCACGATATTTCCAAAGTGATGCAGGGCAAAGAAAATAGCCTTGTTGCATTTTTTTACATAAAAGGGAGACTAAAGACAAAAAGCAAATTAGATAAAAAGAAACCTGCCTAACTTTCCGCTCCCAAGAAGTCAGAGAAAGAGAGTAAAACTGTTGGCCAGTTTGGTTCCAGAGATTTCTTGATGTTCCTCATTTAAACAGTGCATGTGGGAAACAAAGGGAAAAAAGAGAATTCTGGAATTTACAGTGTCTTTGGATACTGAGAATAAAAGTATATCACACTGAACATCCTCGGCCTATCCTTTACTTATAAACTAAAGTGGAAACTGACTAACTGAAATAGCTTTCTTACAGTTTCTCGAGACACTTATCCTGTAACTTTTACATCCTCTTTTGACTTTAGAGACCGGTACCTCGATGATCCTTTTATTTTCTAAGTACAATTTTGTTGCCCTTGACCAGTGCCCCTCCTACATAGAAAGAATCCTTCTGCATACTTCCACTTGAATGTATACAGGATTGATCTAACGAGATTGAAAATAATCAAAAGCATAAGGAAAAACTGCAGCAGACAGGAACCTCCAGGGTTAACAGTGCTCCTGGATATCGTGAGTGAAAATATTTACACTATGTCATGTGCTGATAATCAATTTCTTCTGCTAATTCCTCCTAAATGCCTCCAGGATTTGGATAACGAGATTAAAATTTTAAAGAAAAATATACTCCAACCTCACGTCCACTGAAAAAACATGGAAGATGATATTGCACCTGTCATATATTCGGTCCCTCTGGACACTCCCACCCCAAAATGCCTCTGAAATCAGAAATCAAGTGATCAAATATAGGAGAGGGAAAAACAGCCATTAGGATAACATGGAGGAAAATATTTACACCAACTATTTCTGTGGACTTTTCTTCCTAAATGCCTTAAAGATCACCAAAAAACATAATCAACATGTAAAAAAGAGAAAAATTACAGCCATTTCAATAACAAGAAACTAGAATATATATTTATACCATTTGCAATCGATTCCTTCCAAATCCTCCTCTCCCCCCAGAAGAACATGACTAAAATACATGAGAGAGAGAGAGAGAATAGAAAACGTGACAACCATTGGAATAACGAACGAGAATACCTATACCAGTCATAATCGATACCCACTGGACACTTCCCTCCAAATGCTTCAGGATCAGAAATAGCGCAATTAAACAAGCGGGGGTGAAAACACGAGCTGCAGCCGGCGATCTATACCCTTGGTCGTGGGTTCGTTAGGGTCGTGCCTGGCTTGCGTGACTCGTGGGGGGCACTAATGACTGCAGGAAACACCATGCGGAGGTAATTTATATACGGGGAGGCGTCTGCTTGGTGGCGGAGAGAGAGAGAGAGAGAGAGAGAGTGGTGGGCCTGTTTTACCTGCGGTCCAGTTAACAGTGGTCGAAGGGAGCGGCGGGACCAGTGAACCGTCAGTAGTGGAGCGCCCTGGACTGCATCTCATGGCGAGGGATTAGCCAGCGGATGCCTGTGTAATTACTTGTTTTACTGGGAGGGCATCTTGCAGGGAGGAAAGGCCGAGTGGTGGGTTGCTGGGATGAAGGGAAGGGAGGTGTGATGAGAAGAGAGGTAGGATTATGGGAGGAAGGGAGGAAAGTACCGTTATGGGTTGTGTTATATTTGAAGGGAAGGAAATTATTCTTTTTTTGTAGGTTGGGGGGAAGAGAAGGTGTAAGGGGTGAGAAGTGAGGAGCAGGAAGTTGAGCAGGAGTGGAATGGAGGAGGTGTCAGAGGTTGTGTATGGGAATGACGTTAATTTAAGTACAACCACAAAAATGTTTCCTTTTTCATTTGTAAGATAGGATCAAAATTAATTTAATGTAGCAGAGTATAATAGAGGGATCGGTATGCAAACTTTCTGCGACCTGGACAAGCACGCAACTGTTCCAGGAAACAGATGTACATTTCCTTCATGCGTGCTGTCAGAGTGGAGAGGAGGCAGCAGAAGGACGGATGGCGCGCTTTTGTCTGGGAATAATGTCTGTGATGTCAAGGAAGTTCTACCGGAAAGATTTTCCTCGCCGCAGCAGCACCGTCCTCACCCAGACCTCGTGTCAACCTTGAAAGAGTCACCAAGAAAAATTATAACGAGTTTTTCCTTCTTGTCTTGCCGACGGCTGTGCAAGCTGGAACTAAAAGTCTTGGGAAAGGAGAAAGAAAAATAGCGACCATTGTAAATGTCGGAGCCAAGTTGAGATAAAAAACGTAAAAGGAAGCCTACGTTGAATGATGATGGTGTGGAGTGTGCCTCGGGGGACTCAGTGCCTGCTGCCAGCGTCATGACGGGTCGTCGGGAAGCTGACTGTGCCCTTGACATCGCGGCCTGACGGTAGATGAGACAGGAGGTGGAGGATGGAGGAAAAGCGTGAAGGAGAAGTTAATAGACTGAAAAGCTGATACAACATCCAAACGCCAGGCAACGCTTGTGTGAAGCCTGACTGAAGGGTGCAACCCTCTCTACTGGAGCCTAGAAATCACGAATTGTACTTAATGGAGGATTCAGACCACCTTTCTCCATCACTGTTTCTATCACGCAAACTCGTCCCCGTGGCATCAAGGCGAGTGTGACACAACTTTCATCTTTACAGGACGTGGAGAGTTACACCACCGGACCTACGAACAATAACGTGGACCACGCTTCGAACAGCCTCCGTCGCAGTAAAGTCAAGTGAAAGGTGTTGTCCGTACGAGGATAGATAAAGTTAACACACAGAGCATATGACCTCGGAAGCCTGACTCTGGAGACGGACGGCAAGACAGACAGATAGTTCGCCAAGATGCGGCAGTAACTTTTATACGGAAACTTGGTTCATCCTGATCGTATTTGCCGCGGACGAGGCAGACAGAGGCCGAGAACTGGAAAGGTCGCAGGGTCAAAATTGCTCTGGACTTATGATGTTCGATTATATTAGTGTTTTGATGCTTGCCCGTGTGTGTGTGTGTGTGTGTGTGTGTGTGTGTGTGTGTGTGTGTGTGTGTGTGTGTGTGTGTGCGTGGAAGTGACTCGGAGTGAAATTAATGAAGCGCCAGGGTCACTCATGGTATTTTTAAACTGAAATAGCGAAAGAAAAATATGATGAAATCTCTCGCCAAAACTTGCTTGATTGGCACCACTTTGAGGCTGCGTGAGGGGCGTCCATCACCAGAGGGACGCAAGAAGCCTTCATAAAATTGTGCAAGTTGTTTTTTGGCATTAGTTTTCCCGTTCGCGCCTGTCCTCTCTCTCTCTCTCTCTCTCTCTCTCTCTCTCTCTCTCTCTCTCTCTCTCTCTCTCTCTCTCTCTCTCTCTCTCTCTCTCTCTCTCTCTCTCTCTCTCTCTCTCTCTCTCTCTCTCTCTCTCTCTCTCTCTCTCTCTCTCTCTCTCTCTCTCTCTCTCTCTCTCTCTCTCTCTCTCTCTCTCTCTCTCTCTCTCTCTCTCTCTCTCTCTCTCTCTCTCTCTCTCTCTCTCTCTCTCTCTCTCTCTCTCTCTCTCTCTCTCTTGGCTAACTGGAGTAAATTTTCCTCACTTATGGACATCGTATCATTTACTCATGCATATGTACGTACATGAGAATATAAAGTCATCCTCCATAGTAAATAAATATAATTGCACATTTTTTTTAGGTATTCCAAGTCGAAATCTAAACTCTCTACTACCACTACTGCTGCTGCTACTACTACTGCTACTACTGCTACTACTGCTACTACTCTCACTACTACTGCTACTGCACCACTGCTACTGCTGCTACTACTACTACCACTGTTACCACTAACTGCTGCTACCACCACACCACTGCTACCACCACTGCTGCACCACCACCACCACCACCACTACCACCACCACCACCACCATTACCACCACCACCACCACCACTGCCACCACCCACCACTGCCACCACCACCACCACTGCTACCACCACCTGCTGCACCACCACTGCACCACACCACCACCACCACCACTGCCACCACCACCACCACTGCACCACCACTGCTGCCACCACTGCACCTGCACCACTACCACTACTACTGCTACCACTACTACTACCACCACCACCACTACTACTACTGCACCACCACCACCACCATCACCACCACCAACACCATCACCACCACCACCACTACCACGATTACGAACACTGCCACCACTGCCACTACTGCTGCTACTGCCACTAATACTAATACCTACCACGACCACGACCACTGACTGCTGCTGCTGCTGCTGCTGCTGCTGCTGCTGCTGCTGCTGCCACTACTACCACTACTACTACTGCTACTGCCACTACCACCACTACTACTACACTACTACCACTACTACCACTACTACTACTACTACTACTACTACTACTACTACTACTACTACTACTACTACTATACATGGCGTAGCATCAAGGTGGCACGCTACTTGCTCTGCGCCACCGTCTCGCCCTAATGCTGTAACCCTATTCATCATGGCGGGAGGCTGGCAGCGGCGTCTCTATTCCACCCTGGGACCATATTCTCAAATACCTCTGGCGGGACTTTCAAAGGCTCTAGTTGAAGTAACACATGTTTTTAAAGACGTTTTTTACGATTCTAGAGACAGCTTAACAAGATTTCTACATTATTAAAAGGAGAAATATATACTTTTGAGAACCCGGCAAATCATCTCTGTGGGCTTTGAAAATAGTCGTGGTGAGAGAGCAAAGCGTTTTAGGATACTAGATCAGGGCACAACCGAACACCGTAAGACCTTTCGTTCCTATAGTGAGTGAGCGGCGTGCCAGTTTCCTGCACCTGCTTCTCTCGCCTCCTTCCCCTGTCTCCTGTGTCACCTTCGCTTTATGACACTCACCGCCTATTACTTATCCCGCATCGTTTTCTTTTCCTCAACACAGGCCCGTGACGCATTTTCGTTCATTACTTGCGCACCCGATACACTCCTATACGGTGTCTACCACTCTCGCCTCACCAAGCGGGCGTTCCATCTCCTCTCTGACATTCCCATCACGGCCTCGATCTCACGTTCCTTACATTTCACTTCACTCCTTTCGTCTCGTCATCATTTTGCTGATTTGATTTGTGTATCGGTGTGTGTGTGTGTGTGTGTGTGTGTGTGTGTGTGTGTGTGTGTGTGTCTCACCCTCTTCATGTGTTGCCTCACTTGCCACCCTTCGTCACCCCCCCCCTGATTTCCCCAGTCGCTGCCACCACCACTGCCGTTCCTCCTCGTCCCTCTCTCTCCTCCCACTTTAATATCATCTCCCGCACGTGAGAGGAATACCTGGAATTTTCCCTCTCCATCCATCCCCTCAGTTTGAATTAAAAGATTACTTTATATCTACGTACATTGCACCTCCCTCACTCTTCCCTTCCTCTGCTCTCTCACTCCTCTCTCTCTTTCTATAGTCAGCCGCCCTTCCTCATCCTTCCCCCTCTCCCTATCCCTCTCACCCATTCAGCAGATTGTGAACCGTGCGAAGTAATCCAAATGGCCAGCGTGTTTTCCTTTAAGTGTGGAGTGAAGGAGACAATGAGAAAGGGCGATCGTGGTAATGTGGAGGTGAAATTGCGGGCTACAGTGTTA
This sequence comes from Portunus trituberculatus, assembly GCF_017591435.1. NCBI lineage: Eukaryota > Metazoa > Arthropoda > Malacostraca > Decapoda > Portunidae > Portunus > Portunus trituberculatus. The sequence continues at coordinate 16,716,381 of NC_059271.1, read as the reverse complement.
TAAATATCATGAATAAATTGAATAGAGGGGAGCATTTTGCATGTAATAGTCAGGAAAAGAACCTAACGAAGGCAAGGAATGTTGGAGAAATGTGTGTACCAGCGTGATGTTCTTTGCAAACAAGTCTCTCTCTCTCTCTCTCTCTCTCTCTCTCTCTCTCTCTCTCTCTCTCTCTCTCTCTCTCTCTCTCTCTCTCTCTCTCTCTCTCTCTCTCTCTCTCTCTCTCTCTCTCTCTCTCTCTCTCTCTCTCTCTCTCTCTCTCTCTCTCTCTCTCTCTCTCTCTCTCTCTCTCTCTCTCTCTCTCTCTCTCTCTCTCTCTCTCTCTCTCTCTCTCTCTCTCTCTCTCTCTCTCTCTCTCTCTCTCTCTCTCTCTCTCTCTCTCTCTCTCTCTCTCTCTCTCTCTCTCTCTCTCTCTCTCTCTCTCTCTCTCTCTCTCTCTCTCTCTCTCTCTCTCTCTCTCTCTCTCTCTCTCTCTCTCTCTCTCTCTCTCTCTCTCTCTCTCTCTCTCTCTCTCTCTCTCTCTCTCTCTCTCTCTCTCTCTCTCTCTCTCTCTCTCTCTCTCTCTCTCTCTCTCTCTCTCTCTCTCTCTCTCTCTCTCTCTCTCTCTCTCTCTCTCTCTCTCTCTCTCTCTCTCTCTCTCTCTCTCTCTCTCTCTCTCTCTCTCTCTCTCTCTCTCTCTCTCTCTCTCTCTCTCTCTCTCTCTCTCTCTCTCTCTCTCTCTCTCTCTCTCTCTCTCTCTCTCTCTCTCTCTCTCTCTCTCTCTCTCTCTCTCTCTCTCTCTCTCTCTCTCTCTCTCTCTCTCTCTCTCTCTCTCTCTCTCTCTCTCTCTCTCTCTCTCTCTCTCTCTCTCTCTCTCTCTCTCAAGACAAACACAAACTTTTACGACCCCTAATACCGCATTACGTCCTTCTTAATCGCAGAAAACACGTAACTCGGTCTGTCACTTGGAAGGGGAGGGTGAAGGTAAGACTGGTGGATTATCGTCTTTAACCCATAAAACATTGTACCTGAAAAATTATTCTTAGCTTCAGATG
>NC_059271.1:16675347-16710347 GCF_017591435.1 Portunus trituberculatus | reverse complement strand
AAAGAGACGCACGAAAACCGCTGCTTCCCTCTTACCAAGATCTCTGCAGTAATCTTGCCTCACACCACCATCCTGCCGCCATCTTGCCATCAAAGGAGAGAGCGGAGACAGGAAGGGGAGAAAAGAAAAGACAAGGAAACAAGAAAGGATAAAACAGTAGACAAGAAAGCTAGGAAGAGGCGAAAAGAAGAGTAGAGGAAGATAGTAGATGAGAAGACAAAGAGAATAGAGGAAATAAAAGAAGAGAAGAGATTTGAATAAGAAAAAGAAAGTTGAGGAAAAATGTAGATAATGAGAAAGTACAGAAGGGTAAAGAGGAAAGAAGAGGAAAGGGAAAATAAAAAGGAAAGAAAAGATATAACAGGAAAAAAAATGAAGAGACAGCGGGAAGAAAGTAGAAGAAAAGTAAAGAAAGAAGAGGAAGGAAAAGAATGGAAAGGGGAGAGCGAAGGAGAAAGAGGAAGGAAAGGGACATACTGACCTTGCGTGACATTTCTCAGCTGATTACCTTTTTAAACAACCAGGAGGAGAGTAATCCCGCGGCCAGTTTCACTCGTTCTTAACTCTTTGATGGCCACCTGGTATGTACACTATTTCCTAATTACTAGCCACTCTCAGACATCTTTCTTACTTGTTTTACAGCCACATCCAATCTTTTAACGGGGAAGAAATGGCAAAATGTATTCTTTTGTGGCTAATTTTCTTGTCGATGGTAATAAAGACTTCGCGCATTGTTTCTGGTGCTGCTAATCTTATTGTGTCACTCGTAGAAAATGTGCCGCTAATTTTTTTTTTCCCTTTCATCCGTAGAAAAATATCCTGCTAGAACGCACTTTTGTTTTCCGTAGTTTGAGAGAGAGAGAGAGAGAGAGAGAGAGGAGGGTTCTTATTATTGTAGTTACGAATATTTTTTGTTTTTGTATCGTGCGTTTCGTTGTATTATGACACTACTGCACTTTCCCCATCTCTCTCTCTCTCTCTCTCTCTCTCTCTCTCTCTCTCTCTCTCTCTCTCTCTCTGTTCCTCTTTCCCTTTCACCCGTATTTTAACACAACTTTAAAACCGGTTGTTTTTAGTGGGGAAGCGTTATCAGGTGAACAGTGACCCGAGTGTTCGTGAAAAGCCACACAGCCAGCCAGCCATTCAGCCACACAGCCATTCAGTTAGCCATCTAACCTCCCATCCAGCCAGCCAGCCAGACAGCCAGTTCTTTTTTATATACATACAAATGCATACATAAATACGTATACAAATAGTTTATACATACGAACAGGGCGTTAAAGATATAAAATTCCTACCGAAATATGTACAAAGGGAAGTATATATTATCTCTCTCTCTCTCTCTCTCTCTCTCTCTCTCTCTCTCTCTCTCTCTCTCTCTCTCTCTCTCTCTCTCTCTCTCTCTCTCTCTCTCACACACACACACACACACACACACACACACACACACACACACACAGCCATCTCCCCTCCATCATCGGACAAGCACAGCTCCGTCAATATCTCTACCCAGTCCATGAAAAACAGTATCGACCACAACAAGACAAAACGAAATCAGAAAACTATATTCCCCGTTACTTCCTTAACCTTCCATCACCACCATTCCCTCCTCCCCCACCTCCACAACCTCCCTCGACCTTCTCTGCTGTCAGTCACGCATCGAATCGTCACACTTTTTCTTCTCCTCTTTCTCTAAGGCGTGATAAGAGAGGCCACAGTTCTCGACCCTCCCTTCGTCTTTGATCCCGGAGTTCTGGCCTGTCATTACCGGGTCATCGTCTTGTTCTCTGACACGCACTTCGAAACATGACACTTGTGCGCAGCCGTGGTGATTGTAAAGGGGAAGGAAAAGTAGTGATGGTGGTGGGTGTTTAAACTTGTATAGCAGCGTAGGTTTGATACATGTGATTGTCCGAGAGAGAGAGAGAGAGACTGGTTAGGTTTTAAGATATGTTAGCGTATTGACTGATTATTTAGTTTATGCATACGATAATGATATATAAGTGTATGTTACTGTAAGCTTAGCGATGTCAGTGTAAGAAGAATTATGGGAAAAGGAATGAAAAGTGTGTGGAGGGGGGGGAATGCTTGAGTGAAGAGGACAGAGGAGGAAGTATTAATATTAGGCGTTTTCAGTAGCATTTTGCAAAAGGCGAACGGTCCTAAAAGCGTTCGCCTTTGGCGTCCCAAAGGCGAACGCTTTTCAAGATAATGTTCGCTTGTGTTAGCTCTCAGAGTCACGTGATAGCGAACACTTACGCTGATTGGCTGTGAGACGAGTTGCCCACTTTGTAAGTTATAAATCAATAAAAAATATTATTATGAGGAGCATGAAGATATGATAAGTATTAACATGTAAAGGAAATACATTTAGTAACTGTTTACTGATATTGAAATTCATAAGAATTCTCCTTGCAGTTTGAATTAAATGAAAACAGAGTCTTGCACTCTCGAGATATCTGGGACTACACACACTGGCTGGACCACGGTTCACACTTGTTCACGCTACTCATTTCAAAGCTTGTGACTCCGACTTGGATTTTCAGTTACGTGAAAATCTCGTAGGTTACGCATTATTAAGCAAAATAATTGTAAAATATAAATATGATAGGATATTTGCACTGTTGCTTGATAATGACATAAGGTTATAGCAATATTGCGGAAGATTTGGGTATATTTTTTAATGGTGGTACTCTGAAAACTTTGAGCGAACGAACACACAACATCATGGCCTCTTTGAAAGTGCAACAATTTGAGGGAATCCACAGCAAAAATGTCTCGGCCAATGTAACTACTGAATGACAAGCAGTCACTAGTGGTGTAACGCCTTAACTGGCATATTGTGTATTAATGGATACTGGGTATATTACCTGTAATACCTTATAAAGTAGGAAAATGTGACAGGGGAAGTGATACCTGGGATCTTAAGGGCTCTATTCACCTCTATTATTTGGTCTCAACACCGCCATAGGCGCTCACGTATTATAAAACAATTTGGTTAATCTTTTTAAAGGTCCGTTTCACGTACAAACACGAAACTCACATATGTAGAAGGCTTGGTGACCTTGCCGTAAACATAAAAAAAATAATTGAGCCGCAAACGTCTAGTTTGCCCGTCAGTTTTTAAGTCCAGCGAGCTCTGCACCAGTCAAGAGTAAACACTGAAATGATTTTCAATTGTTTATAACAGATTTGTGGGTATAAACAGGGATTTGTGGGTAGCGGCATACAAAGATTTCATGGTATCTATAAAGCTAATCCCTCCAATCACGCGCTGCCACTCGAAAGGCATAACGTTATAATTTTTTAGGTTCCTTGTTAGCACTAGGTTAACAGCCTAACGGGGGGTTCACTGGGGGCTGCGCCCCCCCTCCGTCTAAGTTAGCTTAGGTTAGGTTATGATTGGTTAATGCCCTAGTTTGGGGAGGAGGGGTCCAGGGGAGACGCAACCCCCACAATTAGGTTACATTAGGTTAGGTTAGGTTAAATTAGGTTAATGCCCTAGCGGAGGGATCCAGGGGGGGGGCTAAGTTACATTAGGTTAGTTTAATGTCCTAGCAGGCGGGGTCTAGTTAGGTTACATTATAAATCAGGTTATGTTAGGTTAGATTAGGTTATGCTTGGTTAGGTTAGGTTGGAAAAACTTGAAATATTATGGAAATTTCCGTAGTTTTTTATGCTCATATTGCGTTTATTTTCCCCACCAAAACCCCCGATTCCCCACAGGCCCTCAAGCTTGTTTGGAGAGGATGGAGGGGAAGGGAGGGACAGACTTGTTATAAAGAATTACCAACAGTGTTTTTACACTTAACAGATTTACCTGTGACGTCTGTGACAAGATGTTTTTGAACAAGGTAGACGCAGATCTGTGCTACAAAAATCATTTGGACACGTGCATCCAGCCTCTGCTGCGTGTACCAGACTACCAGGGCAGTCAGAAAATATTCCCTGCAGAAATTAAATGTGTAGCGTTTTATTTGAGCCTTGCCTTCAATTATCCCTTTCCCATAATAATATCTTTATATTAAGGTGGAATGAAGCTGTACGTCTCAGCTTGGCGTGATCCTGCGACTAAAGAGTACAATAGTTTTTCCGGCGAGCGACGAGGGAGACTCGTCTGGCAGTGTTACTATCGTTTTCAGTAGCAGCGTTCGCGTGTAAAAGCGAATGCTTCTGGACCGTTCGCCTTTTGCAAAATGCTACTGAAAACGCCTTATTGACACGTGTGTCTTTCAAGGTTTGATGATGGGAAGACGTATCGTGCATTGAGGAAAGTTATTGTACCTTCAGTTGTGACGTGTGGCATTTTTTTTTTTTTTTTTTTTTTTTTTTTTTACATTACAAGGGCACTGGCCAAGGGAAAACAAAGTGAAAAAAAAAATCCCGCTGGTTGCCAGGCCCTGTTAAGAGGAAAGTAGAGAAAAAACAAAAAAATCTAAAAGGAGGGTCCAGTTAACGTAAGAGGTGTCTTGACACTCCTCTTTTGAAAGAGTTTAAGTCATAGGCAGGTGGAAATACAGACACAGGTAGAGAGTTCCAGAGTTTACCAGTGTAGGGAATGAAGGAGTGAAGATACTGGTTAACTCTTGCATTAGGAAGATGGACAGAATAGGGATGAGAAGAAGTAGAGAGTCTTGTGCAGCGAGGCCGCAGGAGGGGGAAGGCATGCAGTTAGCAAGTTCAGAAGAGCAGACAGCATGAAAACAGCGGTAGAAGACAGATAAAGATGCAACATTGCGGCGGTGACTTAAAGAATCAAGACAGTCAGTTAGAGGAGAAGAGTTGATAAGACGAAAAGCTTTAGATTCCACCTTGTTTAGTAAAGCTGTGTGTGGATCCCCCAGACATGAGAGCCATACTCCATACACGGGCGGATAAGGCCCTTGTACAGAGCAAGCAGCTGGGAGGGAGAGAAAATGGACGAAGACGCCATAGGACACCTAACTTCTTGGAAGCTGATTTAGCAAGAGTAGAGATGTGAAATTTCCAGTTTAGATTTTTAGTGAAGGATAGACCGAGTGTGTTTAATGTAGAGGAGAGGGAAGTTGAGTGTTATTGAAGAAGAGAGGATAGTTGTCTGGAAGGTTATGTCGAGTAGATAGTTGTAGAAATTGAGTTTTTGAGGCATTGAACAAAACCAGGTTTTCTCTGCCCCAATCAGAAACAAGTGAAAGATCAGAAGTTAGGCGTCCTATAGCATCTCGCCTTGAGTCATTTAATTGTTGTTGGGTTGGGCGTCTGTTGAACGCTGTTGAATAATGCAGGTGGTATCATCAGCATAGGAGTGGATAGGGCATTGAGTCAGATTTAGGAGATCATTGATGAATAATAGAAAGAGAGTGGGTGATAGGACAGAACCCTGTGGAACACCACTGTTGATAGTTTTAGGGAAGAACAGTGACCGTCTACTACAGCAGCAATAGAACGATCGGAAAGGAAACTGGAGATGAAGGTACAGAGAGAAGGATAGAATCCGTAGGAGGGTAGTTTAGAAATTAAAGATTTGTGCCAGACTCTATCGAAGGCTTTCGATATGTCAAGGCCGACAGCAAAGGTTTCACCGAAGTCCCTAAAAGAGGATGACCAAGATTCAGTTAGGAAAGTAAGAAGATCACCAGTAGATCTGCCTTTACGGAAACCATACTGGCAATCAGAGAGAAGGTTGTGAGCTGATAGATGCCTCATTATCTTCCTATTAAGGATAGACTCAAAGGCTTTAGAAAGGCAGGAAATCAAAGCTATAGGGCGGTAGTTAGAAGGATTGGAGTGGTCACCTTTTTAGGGACAGGTTGAATGTGAGCAAACTTCCAGCAAGAAGGATAAATAGAAGTAGAGAGACACAGATGAAAGAGTTTGACCAGGCAGTGAGCGAGTTCGGAAGCACAGTTTTGAGAACAACAGGAGGGACTCCATCCGGACCGTAAGCCTTCCGAGAATCAAGGCCAGAGAGGGCCAGGAAAACGTCTTTATAAAGAATTTTAATTTTAGGGATGAAGTAGTCAGAGGGTGGAGGAGTAGGAGGAATATGCCCAGAATCATCCAAAGTTGAGTTGGTAGCAAAGGTTTGAGCGAAGAGTTCAGCTTTAGAAAAGAAGAGACAGCTGTAGAGCCATCTGGATGAAGTAAAGGAGGGAAAGACGAAGAAGTAAAGTTGTTAGAGATATTATTGGCTAGATGCCAGAAATCTCGAGAGGAGTTAGAATTGGAAAGACTTTGACATTTTCTATTGATGAAAGAGTTTTTAGTAAGTTGGAGAATAGATTTGGCATGATTACGGGCAGAAATATATAGGGCATGAGTTTCAGCAGTTGGATGGCTACGGAACCGTTTGTGAGCCGCCTCTCTATCATTGACAGCACGAGAACAAGCAGAGTTAAACCAAGGCTTTTTAGCTTTAGGGTTAGAGAAAGTATGAGGAATGTATAGCTCCATGCCAGAGATAATCACCTCTGTTATGCGCTCGGCACAAAGAGAAGGATCTCTGACATGAAAACAATAATCATCCCAAGGAAATCAGAATAGTACTGCCTTAGTTCCTCCCACTTAGCAGAGTTAAAATGCCAGAAGCACCTCCGCTTAGGCGGGTCCTGAGGCTGCACTGGAGTGATAGAACAGGTAACGGAAATTAGATTGTGGTCGGAGGAGCCCAACGGAGAGGAAAGTTTAACAGAGTAAGCAGAAGGGTTGGAGGTTAGGAAAAGATCAAGAATGTTGGGCGTGTCTCCAAGGCGGTCAGGAATACGGGTAGGGAACTGCACTAGCTGCTCTAGGTCATGAAGGATAGCAAAGTTGAAGGTTTGTTCACCAGGTTGGTCAGTGAAAGAAGATGAAAGCCAAAGCTGGTGGTGAACATTGAAATCCCTAAAATGGAGATCTCAGCAAAGGAAAGTGAGATAAGATGTGCTCCACCTTGGAAGTCAAATAGTCAAAGAATTTTACATAGTCAGAGGAATTAGGTGAGAGGTATACAGCACAGATGAATTTAGTTAGAGAGTGACATTGAAGTCTTAGCCAGATGGTAGAAAATTCTGAAGATTCAAGATTGTGGGCACGAGAGCAAGTGGTGTCGTTACGCACGTATGCGCAACATCCAGCTTTGGATTGAAAATGAGGATAGAGCAAGTAGGAGGGAACAGAAAAGGGCTGCTGTCAGTAGTCACAGACAACTGTGTTTCGGTTAGGAAGAGAAGATGAGGTTTAGTAGAGGAGAGGTGGTGTTCCACAGATTGAAAATTAGAACGAAGGCCACGAATGTTGCAGAAATTGATAGTGAAAGTATTAGATGAAGTGTCAAGACACCCAAGGTCGACAGCAGAGGGCAGTCCGACCTGGGGACATTTATGGTCCCCTCCCAGAGGGGACTCGAGGCAGGGCGTGGTGAAGCCATTATTAAATTTTGATTTGAAGAGAGTGTAAAAGTGTAAGGTGTTGTAGTGTAGTGTAGGAAGTAGTAGAAGTTGTCTTTAGAGGGCAGGCTGCAGCTGCTCAATTGTATAAATGAGACCACAAAGGGAACCGGGAAGAGAGGACACGGGGAATCACTCAGTCTGCAGCACTGCCTACATCCCCGTAAGTACCTCTCCTGGAGTATTCCACCGGGCGGCAGGTGACTACTGCCTACTCCTAGTAGGCAGTAGTGTTGTGTTATCTGTGTGTCTTGGAGGAGGCCCGTGTTTTATCGTGTCGCGGAACCTGCTTGTGTCTCGTCCGCTTCTTGACACGAAGGCAGATAGGGGGAAGTGAACAGCAGACACAGCCATACAAAAGCCAAGAGATAAGGAAACTATAGCTACTGAAAAATGAATTGGCTGGTTGTTGTGGTTTTCCTTCTTTTGTTGTTGTTGGAGTGAGTGGCATTCTAACCTATTACTTTTTTTTATTTCTTCGTTTTTTTTTCAGCAAAAGCAAAAGACTAAAATTGCTGATTGTTTTATTTTTACTCTTTTTTTTTATCTTGATATTTTATGGTGTTTTCTAATTCTTTTAACCATTGACCTAAAACTAATAATAAATAGACTTACTCTTAATTTCTCACCTATTGCTTTTAAACGACATTAAATTTACTCTTGTCCTGTCCTTGAAACAATAAGAAATAAAACGAAAAGGCAAACACAGACTAAACCTCGCCACAGCATTCCAAACTGAGGCTATCCAAGAAACTAGAGGGAAAAAACAACCACATACCTCAGAAATTGAGACTAAAATTCTTGCTTTAACTTACTATTTCTTCTCTTCACGAACTGGCGCATTGCAGGCTTTTTTCCGCTCGCGAATGCTTGTCACTAGTGGTCTGAAGTAAAAGATTTAGTAAAAGAATGAAGACTTTATCCTCAAGAAACGATATCTGAGTAAGTCAGCGTAACTCGAACTCTTAAAGGGAAAAAAGCACGCAATCTGAGGGTGACATCTGGTGTGCTCTTGAAGGGTAATTGAAATGAAACCCCCCCCTCCGCCAAGCATTCCTGACAGTCACGTGCAGTTTTATCAGAGGTCTTGCATGCACATACGTAGAGAACTTGGTGGAGGAATGAGGTAAGAATTCGTGTTGGAATGGCATGGAAGGGATACTGATGCGGCTGATACGGATGAGTTGTGAGAGAAATGGAAGTAGAAATGGAAAGAGTCTGTCATGCTTTAGACTTGTGTAGTACGACTGGGTTGATAATGATGATGATTATTGTTATTGTCATCGTTATTGTTATTCATACCGTAGGACAAAGCTTACTGAGGCTCATGTCTCATCTCCACTGCTTTTAACGTGCTGTAATAGGGTTGCTGTAGTTTTCAAAGGTGCTTTCGTGTTTCTAGTGAGAATTTAGTATGGATTGTACTTAACGAAGGAAAAACATAAGAAACAGACTTACCTTCTCTCTCTCTCTCTCTCTCTCTCTCTCTCTCTCTCTCTCTCTCTCTCTCTCTCTCTCTCTCTCTCTCTCTCTCTCTCTCTCTCTCTCTCTCTCTCTCTCTCTCTCTCTCTCTCTCTCTCTCTCTCTCTCTTATTCCGTATTTGTTCAGTTTTCGGTTCACTCACAAATCGTTCACTTGTAATATTTCTTTCTTCAAGATGTTTTCCTTCATTCAGCCTTTTTTTTCCAGTTGGTTCTGTGTTGTGTCCTTCGTTCGCTTACTCCTTTGTCTCTCATGTGTTCCTTAATGCAGACTTTCGACCTTGTCCTACGTGAGTCCTCCTCCTCTTCTCATTAGACCTCGTAGCTCCAACCTCCATTTATTTCCTTCACTTCTTTAAGTTTCCGTCTTTGTCTGTTTTCTACCTTATCTGTACAAGTAAATATTTCCCGATTTTTTATTTTTATTTTCATCTTGTTTGTTGTTTGTTTATTTATATGTCTATTAACTTGTTCATACCAAAAACGTTTATAAACACGAACCTTTCAACCATTGTCTTCCTTCCTTACTTTTCTTTCTTTCTTTCTTCCTTCCTTCGTGTCCTTTTTCTTTATTTCCTTCTTTCTTTTTTTCCTTCCTTCCTTCCTTCCTTCTTTCCTTCCTTTCCTCCTATCTTCCCTCCTATCTTCCCTCCTTCCTGCCTACTTCCCTCCCTTCTTCCCTCCCTCCCTCCTTTCACATTATTCTCTGGAACACTCTGCCACACACACAAACACACACACGTAGACACAAACACTCCCACACACTGTCCGCCACTGTATCCCTCCCTCTCTCCCTCTCTCCCTCTCTCCTTTCCACCATCCTGCCGCTCTTTCTTTAATGGCATCCTTAATTAAGGTGTTTTCAGGTCACCTTCAAAACTGAGATGGAAGCGACCATTCAGACACTTCTTCCTCTCTTTCTCACTTTGTTTTTGCCTTTCTGATGGAAATTGCTCTCGTTCATTTTCGTTTTTTTTCTTTCTTTTTTTTATTTTAATGCAGGGAACTAAAGTCTTTCTTGCACTTAACTTTTCTATTCTTTTTTTCATATCCTTCTTTATTTAATTCTTTTCTTCTTCTTCTTCCTCCTCCTCCTCCTTCTGTGTTTTCGTTTTTTTTTTTTTTCAATGCAGGGAACTAAAATGTTTCTTGTACTTCAGTCTTCTATTCTTTCTTTTCCATACCCTTCTTTATTTATTTTTATCCTCCTCCTCCTCCTCCTCCTCCAGACTAAGATCTCCCAGTGACTCTTCTTCCCTCTCAAAACTTCCCCACCCTCCGAGACATCAGCTGAGCACTAAAGGAATCATCTCCACCCACCCACTGACCGGGAGGGAATCCAACCCCGCGCACCACCCACCAGGATACGACCTAACCACGGAACCACTAGGGACGATGAGACTTGTGCTATATATACTCTCTCTCTCTCTCTCTCTCTCTCTCTCTCTCTCTCTCTCTCTCTCTCTCTCTCTCTCTCTCTCTGCTTTTTTTTTTTTTTTGGACAACAATAAATCTGGAGGTTGGATTTGTATAGTATAGGGCAGGGGTTCTCAACCTGGGGTACGCGTACCCCCAGGGGTACGTGAGAGGAATTTTTGGGGTACGTGGCGGGTTTCTCAAAATGCTTCAGTTTTAAATAGCAGCAAATTCGTTTGTAGTATACAATGTGTCCTTCACTAGAACCAGGACACGTTAACAACGTTAACAAGGAAACTCTTGGAGTTATATCACTTGAGAGGAAGCTCTCTTGGATTACAATTGCCACACAACCTTGCAAACCTATAATATTTGCTCCGATTTCTTATCTTATATGTTATTCACACACACAGTGACTTATTTATCACTGTTACTAGTTACAAGTTGCAACTAGCTGCAAGCAACACTAGTTCACTGCCATAATGATCGAAAATTGTCTGATATAGTTCCTTTTTGGTAAATGCATTGCATGTTAGTCACATATAGTGTCTCCCTGTGAGGTACCAGTTCCTATCGACACTACCTCATAGAAACATACTAATATTAATTAAAAATTGTGTCTGCTCCACATATATAACACAATTTAAACTTAATAAACTAAGTCAATAAACCATGCATTTATTGTTACCCTTCCTGACGCTGCATTGTGGGTAAGGGTACGTGATCAATACTGAAAGACTTCGAGGGTACATCACATTAAAAGGTTGAGAAGAAGAAGAATTAACCTGTGCAGAAGCGAGGTGAAATGTGTGTTAAGGTTCCGTGCTGTCTTCAAGTCTCTAGAAATGAAAGATCTTGGTACACCAGACAATTATGTTTTGCTCTATATTATGATGTCAGTCGTATAAACTCAAGTAACTATAAAGAAATACCATGGTAGAATAAGAACAGAAAAATACTGGTAGGAGTAAAACCCTGGCAAATCAATAGATACATCGTAATACAGTGTTTAGAGACGATTACTCTGTACCGCGAGACGATACTGACTCTCTCCTGCGAACACTGAAATTGTGACAGTTTGGGTCCTCTCCTATTGATATTAATCAAAGTATTGCGATTTATTCACAATAGTAATATATTACACTCCGACGGAACACGGGCCTAATGTGTTTGAGATGTGGCATTTTGTTATAGTACATTTCGCTCTATATAGCGACTGTTTAGGACTAAAAAACTGTAGCTTCAGGTAGATATTCAATAATGTTATCTATCGATTTTCAGTCTTAAAGTAGGGAAAATTACGAATATTGATGCATTTCTTTTATAGTCCTCCTTGCTTCTCGAAAAGGTGCACGAATTTAGAAAAGGTTGAAGAACACTAAACTGTACCCTGAAAAAAAATACAGTAAAAAAGATAAGATAAAAATGACCAACATCTCTATTATTATGGAAGCTAATAATAATAATACCAAGACTAATTAAGTAATTCAGAGATAACGAAACGAACGACGATCACGAGAGCTTCCACGATAACAGTGTGTACGATAAGATTTGATTCCAGATTCCTCGATAGCGCTCCGAGTTTCCAAGATAACAATGGCATTCCAGTTTCCTCGATAGCGATGCAAGTTTCCAAAATGACGATGCCTTTCCATGATAAAGATGCCCTTCCAGTTTCCAAGATAATAATGCGAGTTTCCACGATCAAGATGCAATTCCAGTTTCCACGGGAACGATGCGGGTTTCCACGATGTCGATGCGGTTCCAGTCCTCACGATGCGATTTCAAGACACAATATTGAAGTCCACTTGCCTACACAGGTACTGGGACGAACCCTTTCACCCGTAAGGATCCACCCAACACCCTTGAGTGCGAGTAAAGTGACGCTGCCACCTTCCTGCGCTGCAATTGAAGTCCACTTGCCTACACAGGTACTGGGATGAACCCTTTCACCCCGTAAGGTCCACCCACACCCTTAGGTGCGAGGAGAGTGGCGCTGCCACCTCACTGCGACGCAATTGAAGTTCACTTGCCTACACAGGTACTGGGGCGAACCCTTTCACCCCGTAAGAGTTCACCCCAGACCCGTGAGTGCGAGGAGAGTGACGCTGCCACCTTACTGCGCCTCACACGGGTAGCCATGAGCATAACCCGCCACACTCCACTCCCCAAACACTGTCAGTGAGTCCTTTTCACCCCGTAAAGGACCACTGGTACGGTCAGTGCCTGGCTCATGGCGCACAGCGTGCCCTCGTTCATGGCGAGTTGTTCAGCCCGATGTCATTATAAGCAGAGGTCCTGTACACACCACTCACCACCAGACTCTATGCAAGGAGCCCTTATCACCCTTAAAGGCCCCTCACGGCATCATCTGATGGACGGTAGACACGGCACCCTGCTTAAGGCGACGCCTTGCCTAGTATGAGGCGCTGCAAGTTGACAACAATCAGTGAGCTTGAAGCCGCGAAGGAAAATGAGTCCACGCTAACAATGGGATTCCACGACAGGTTGCGATTCCAGTGTCCACGGTACAGATGTGTTTGTTGAGGATAACGATCCGTTTATCGAGGCTAACGGTGCGGCGATGGCGATGGCGAAACGATCCAAAGTATTATTACCTACACAGGTACTGGGACGAAACTTTTACCCAGAAAGGGTCAACCCCAGTCCCGTGGTTATGAGAGCAGTGACGATGCAACCTTGCAATGCCTCACACAGGTCGCCATGAGCAATGACCCGCCACACACCACTCCCCAAACGCTGTCATGAAGTGAGTCCTTTTACCTAACCTAACCTAACCTAACCTAATCTAACCTAACCTAACCTAACCTAACCTAACGTAAAGGACCCCTGGTACTGTCAGTGCCTGGCTCATGGCACAGCGTGCCCTCGTTCATGGCGAGTTGTTCAGCCCGGTGTCATTATAAGCAGAGGTCCCGTACACACCACTCACCATCATATTCTATGCAAGGAGCCCTTATCACCCCTTTAGGGCCCCTCACGGCACCATCCGGTGAGTGGTAGACATTGATCTCTTGCTTATGGCGACCCTTGCCTAGTGTGATGCGCTGCAAGTGGACGACTAGTAGTGAAGCTTGAGGCCACCAAGGAAAAGCAGGACCTGCAGCCAGTTCCTGCCTTGGGCCCCAGGCCGGACCCGACGGCCACCTCCTTCCCCCGTGCGGCGCCCAAGGCCGTCACGGCCCTCAAACATCTTTAGGCCGAAAGTTCTCAATCGTCGTTTTAATTTTGATTCGAATATAAAATCGTCGATGGTAAATGAAAAATAGCTTTGGTGTGAAAGTGTGCAAGAGTTAGCTGATTAATGAAACAAGGTGAGGCAGCTTTGCTCCGGAGTATTTAGTGTACTTTGCATGTTGCTGCCGTGAATGTGTACGTGTTTGTAGGTAACTGGATAGAAACAGTAGACCAATGGTAGTTGTGTAGCTATTGGGGAACTTTTGAAAATTAGTTAAGCTTCTGGATAGAGTGGATGAGTGCACACAGGTTTGCGTGTCTTATACATAAACTGCCACTTGTAAACATAAATTTTTCTATTTCATGCTCTTAGAAAAAAGCAAACTTAGTTTTCTTTATTTCCCTGATCACAATGACGTGTAAATATCAATGTTTCAATCATAAGGAAACACTAGGAGAGGACCCAAACTCCCGTTGAAGTTGCCAGATTCAACAGATATCGTAATATTTCACAGAAAAGATGGTCAACTGCATATCGTATATTTTTGGATATTCTTTTGTCACGTAAGGAGATATCAAGATAGGTAAAGTATTTCTAAACATGTATCTACGACAAAAACGCTATAATAGTAGAGTTAGGTTATAACTATGCATTGTGTTTTTTTATATACCATCTTGCTCTATTCCTGGGACAAAGATTACTTCTTCCTCAATTGATAGCTCGAAGTTAGTATGATATTTTCTTTCCTTCTAGGTTAGTAAGTAGACTACAAGACACCATGAACCTATGAAGCCCCGTAAATGAGATTATTTTCATAACTTAGAAATCAAAGTCTGATAATGAGATTGTCTATTGCCAACCAAACCGTTCTGCATAGACGTCTTCAGCGTCATAGAGACCTAATGATGTTAGCTCATGGACAGTGGCCATCCTGACAGCGCGAAACCACAGGGGGTTCATAAGAAGATTTCCAGGGGTACTTAGATAGCTGATCTAATAAAATCCTTTGCAGTGCCATTGCATATTGAGTTCCATGTTCCATGTGACAATACTGGGGTACTGGTAGATGGTCTTATAACTCAGGGGGTTCTTAACGATAAAAAGGTTGAGAACCCCTGGTATAGGGTGATTGCTTTTCTCTCTCTCTCTCTCTCTCTCTCTCTCTCTCTCTCTCTCTCTCTCTCTCTCTCTCTCTCTCTCTCTCTCTCTCTCTCTCTCTCTCTCTCTCTCTCTCTCTCTCTCTCTCTCTCTCTCTGATTATGAATATTCAAATTCTTATCGCACAAAGAGAGGAAAATTTAATTCGTTTTTTTTTTTTTACTTTTTTTCTTTTATCTTTCTTTTTTATTCTCATTTTTTTTTATTTCCTAAAGGTGCGATGCGGTAAAAGGAAAGTTATGCTGTTGCTGCTGTTGTTGTTGTTGTTGTTGTTGTTGTTGTTGTTGTTGTTGTTGTTGTTGTTTAATTTTCTCTTTTATTTTCTTGTTTTCCCTTTTGTTTCGTCCCCATTACTTCCTTGTTCTATTGTAAGTATTAGTTTGTTGTGGGATGTTTTCTCTCTCTCTCTCTCTCTCTCTCTCTCACCTTCCATATTTCATTAGACCTCGCAGCCCCAACTTCCATGTCTATTTTTTTCTTTTTTTACTTCTTTAATTTTTCTCTTTGTCTCTTTCCTCTCCTATCAGTAAAAAGTCAATATTTCCAGGGGTTTTTTTTATTATTGCTAATCTTTTTATTTTATTTCATTTATTTATTCGATTATTTATTTATTTATTTATTTATTGATGTTATTTTGTCTGTTGCTTTCTGTGGCTTCCTGTTTCCACCTTTTTCTTTCTCTTTTTTTTCTTTTTCTTTTTTTTTTTTTTTGTTGTTTTGTTAGTTGGAAAAATCTTAAATGTTGTCCTTTCATTTTTTTTTGTCTTTTTTACATATTCTTGTATTTATTCGTTCATGGATGGTTTTATTTATTTACGTTTCTTTCTTTGTCTCTCTCTCTCTCTCTCTCTCTCTCTCTCTCTCTCTCTCTCTCTCTCTCTCTCTCTCTCTCTCTCTCTCTCTCTCTCTCCATCATTCCATCCCATTCCACGTGTCATATTAGCAGCCATCTTTATCTTACATTATTCCAAAAATTGTTCTCTTCCCTCCGAGCGCGCGCACACACACACACACACACACACACACACACACACACACACACACACACACACACACACACACACACACACACACACCACAAAAATTATTCTTTCTCTCACTAAACATTCCTTCCTCCTAATCTACACTTGCAATTCTTTTCCCCGTCTCTTGCTTCTCCCGTCTTTCATTTCGTCCTCATTTTTGCCGCGTAATTCTGGGAAAACTCAATTCTGAAGCCGAGCCGAGCCGAGCCGAGCCGAGCCGAGCGGAGCCGAGACGAGCCGAAAAGATCCGAAAGGAGCCGACCGCCGCTATCCATTCACTATATTGGTGACTATAAGAAGGATTTGTGTGCGTCCTGCGAATGGCAACACGGGTCTCTCTCTTTGTCTCCTCTTTGTAAGCGGACGTGAGGGTGGAAGGAGGGAGGAGGGGGAGGGGAGGAGGAGAAGAGAGGAAGGGAAGTAGGGGAGAAGGGAGGGATGAGAGGCAGGAGAAGGGGGTATATAAGGTAGGGGGAAGGGACAGGAGCTAGGGTGCCAAAGGGTGCTCACTCCTCACTCCTTCACATGTCAACGCATCCATATTCATCTTGATTAAACCCAACCTTCCCTTCCGCCTCCTCCTCCTCTCTCCTCCTCCTCCTCCTCCTACTCCTCCTCCTCTTCCTCCTCCTCCTCCTCCTCCTCCTCCTCCTCCTCCTCCTCCTCCTCCTCCTCCTCCTCATCCTCCTCTTCCTCCTCTTCCTCCTCCTCCTCCTCCTCCTCCTCCTCTTCTTCTTTTTGTTTCTATCACTCTTGCTCTTCTTCTTCTTTCTATTCTCTTTACTTTTCTTGTCCCTATCTTCGTTGGTCTTTCTCTTCCTCCTCCTCCTCCTCCTCCTCCTCCTCCTCCTCCTCCTCCTCCTCCTCCTCCTCCTCCTCCTCCTCCTCCTCCTCCTAGTTCCTCCTCCTCCTCCTCCTCCTCCTCCTAGTTTTCTCAGTTTAAATTAGATGTGTAGTTTATCATAAAAATTCTCGTAAGGTCTTAATAGGTTGTCTCGGTTGGTGTGTGTGTGTGTGTGTGTGTGTGTGTGTGTGTGTGTGTGTGTGTGTGTGTGTGTGTGTGTGTGTGTGTGTAATTCACCTCGGTCGTCTGCTGGTCACCTAGCCAGTCTTCCCATTACGGAGCGAGCTCAGAGCTCATAGATCGATCTTCGAGTAGGACTGAGACCACATCACACACAACACACACCGGGAAAGCGAGGCCACAACCCCTCGAGTTACATCCCGTACCTATTTACTGCTAGGTGAACATGGGCTACACATTAAGAGGCTTGCGCATTTGCCTCGCCGCTTTCCGGGATGCGGCGAGGAGAGAGAGAGAGATGTGTGTGTGTGGGAGAGAGAGAGAGAGAGAGAGAGAGAGAGAGAGAGAGAGAGAGAGAGAGAGAGAGAGAGAGAGAGAGAGAGAGAGAGAGAGAGAGAGAGAGAAAACTTTAATTTTAAATCTAGGGAAAATATGACGAAGAAAGTTCAGCGTAAACTCACTCTCTCTCTCTCTCTCTCTCTCTCTCTCTCTCTCTCTCTCTCTCTCTCTCTCTCTCTCTCTCTCTCTCTCTCTCTCTCTCTCTCTCTCTCTCTTGCCCTTTACGTGACCTAGTTCCAACGAGCACCCATACCCTTACACCCCTCCACTCACCACCACCACCACCACCTACCAAGTACCTCTTTGTCCCCACTCTTTCCCTCGCCTCTTCCCCACAATGGCAGTCTCAGCAGGGCCTTCACCGCAACCCCATCGCCCTGCTTACTGCCTGCGTCCCCTTACGGCTCCTTCGCGTCCACCTTGAGGTCATAAATGAGATGTTCTAATCCTGGTAGCGTCTCCTGGTAGCGTCTCGTGAAGGCTTCTCACTTCTAGCCCAAGGAATTATCTGCCTTATGGTGATTATTTTTTTTTCTCTCTCTCTACAAATGACAAAATGTTTACTCAGTGATGTTTTAGTTTGTTAGTGTTGCGTTTTTAGTTATTTTTTTTTCTATTCTGCTTGTTCATCCTTCCTTTCTTTTGGGTTTGTTTTCTTCTTCACCTTCCGCTGTGTTGTGTCGTCTCGTTGTGTTTCTCGAGGCCTTGTTTTGCTCTTTTGTTGTTGTTGTTTTGCTTTTTTTTCCAGTAAGGTTTGAGAGTTTTGTTTCTGTTTGTTTGCTTTTTTTCTTTTTTCAGCTTCTCCTTTTGATTAGCGTTTCTTCTTATGATTTTTTCCTTTGATGAGTGTTTGTTCTTTCTTTTCCTCTTTCTTTCTTTCTTCCTCTTTGATGAATTTTGATGAACCTTTCCTCCTCTTTCCTTCTTCTTCTTCTTCTTCTGGTTGGGGATAGTGTTGTTAGCGGCCAAGGTAACGAGTTTTGTCGAGGCAAGCCAAATAGGAAGCATAAATGTTACCCAGGCCGTAAGGTAGAGGATATCACGGAAAGAGTTGACTGCTTAGTGGAAAACTCTACGGAGGACACATTATTCGTTACAGTTGTTGGTACGAATAACCTCCACCGTGACACTGCAACTGACATCGTAGATAGATATCGGGTCATGATAAGGGAATTTGCCGAAAGGAGACGCAAGGTAGCAGTGTGTGGCATCATTCCCCAATATGATGTCGGACCTGCCATGTTTAGAAAGATGTCAGTTGTAAATCGACAGGTAGAGGCGCTCACTAGGCAGGAAGGAATGTATTTCTTTGATTTGTGGCACCACTTCTGTTCGGACAGAACTTTGTATGCTCGTGATGGCTTACACCTTAACTGTGTGGGGAAAGCGAGGTTAGGTAGAGTTTTAGGTGAATGTTTAGCTGACATACCTCGCCCCCCAAAGATAGGACAAGGGAGCACAGCTGAGGAGGACACAGATAGAGTAGTCAGTGACGAGGTAGTTGCCAATGTAACTGACAACGACCAAACAGCTCCCGAAACAGAGGAACAACCTAGCGTAGATAGGCAGGAAGAGACAGGAGAGTCGTCATCGGTGCCAGTGACAAACGAGCAAGAAACACAAGAGGAGGATTTTCATTAAGTGAATCGCGTAACGGACCAGCTGAAAAGCATAAGAAAACCTTGAAAGGCCTAACCTTGTTTTACACAAATGCTAGAAGTATAATTAAAAAGAGATGAACTCGTAGCATATGCAAGGTCGGAAAATCCTGATATGATAAGTATAACAGAGACATGTCTGAACACCTGTGATAAACACTTAATCTCCGAGGCTAACATTCCTGGCTACAATATGTTTATTAATTATAGAATAAACAAAAGAGGAGGTGGAGTAATGATGTATATAAGAAATAGCATAAGTGCCATTGAAATCAATAAAGAAAACAGATCAGCCTACGAATCGGTATATGTCAAACTGAAAATAAATAAAAAACACATAATAGTCGCGACTATATACCGCCCTCCTAAAATGACGCCTGATAATGACGAAATATTGTATAACGAAATTGAAACCTAACACACATTAACTGGAAAATTTTAACATCCGATAACGAGGGATCCAGATTACTCAACGTGGTGAGAAAGTTATACCTTTCTCAATTTGTAAGAGAACCCACACTAGACCATAACATCTTAGATATCGTATTAGCTTCAGACGCTGATTTGATAAATACCTGTGAAGTGGGTGAAGTTTTAGCTAACAGCGATCATAAAATTATACGATGTAATATTAACTGCGAGGTAGACATAAAAGAAAACGCACTTTTAGTCCCTAACTATAAGAAAGGTAACACGCTAAGACTTAAATTAGAATTACAAAGAATTAATTGGCAAACAGTCTTCGCAAACAAAGACATGGAACAGATGTGTTCAGCCTTTACTAACATTCTCCTTGAAACAGAAAGTAAATGGATTCCACAAGTTAGAAAACGAATAAATAGCACAAAAATCCCCAATGGATGACACACACTATAAAACACATCATCGCCAGGAAAAAGAGCTTATATGCTAAATATAAACGAACTAAATCTGATAACGATTACAGCAATTATATTACCACCAAAAGATGTTGCGAGAGAGAGATAAGGAAGTCGAAGCGCAATCTCGAAATAAATATATCAAGGCAAGCAAAAACAAATCCTAAAAAGTTTTTCCAATACATTCGTAGTAAAAAGACTGTCAAAGAAAAAATTGGGCCGATAAAAGATAATAATAACACATTTGTGAGTGATAGTAAAGCCATGGCAACAAACCTAAATAACTTTTTTCACAGCGTGTTTATCACAGAAGACTTTTCGACCTTGCCAACCGCGATCATCATGTATAGAGGATCCGAAAATGAAAAGCTGATAATAGACGAAATTAGCGAAGACGATATAGCCAAATACCTGCGCAACCTTGACCCCAATAAGAGCACAGGGGCTGATAGATTATCAACGAGGCTATCAAGAACAGCTGGTGTTACCTCTTAAATTACTTTATAATAGATCGTTGCAGGAAAGAAAAGTACCAAGTCACTGGAAATGCGCTAATGTCACGCCAATATTCAAGAAGGGCAACAAAAGAGATGCTGGTAATTATAGGCCCATCATTCTCACCTCGGTGGTTATAAAAATTCTAAAAAAAAAATAATTAGAGACAAAATTATTTCCTTTCTAGACAGCCACAAATTGATACTAAACTCACAACATGGTTTCAGGAACAACAGATCATGCCTAACGAATCTCCTAGAATTTTTCAATGACATATTCTCTAATTATGATGACAGAGCTCCATCCGACATAATTTATCTTGACTTCAGGAAAGCTTTTGATACCGTCCCACACAAACGTCTCTTAATTAAACTGAAGGCCCACGGGATGGGAGAGCAGTTGTGTGGATGGATTGATAGTTGGCTAACTAATAGAAAGCAAAGAGTTGTTATTAACGGAGAAGCTTCCGACTGGCTTCAAGTTACGAGTGGTGTTCCCCAGGGTTCAGTTTTGGGTCCATTACTTTTTGATATACATAAATGACTTAGACTGCGGCATCGTATCAAAAATATCAAAATTCGCCGACGACACTAAACTAGGTAGCAAAGTATGCACAAGAGACGATTGTGATGCCATCCAGCGGGATTTAGACAACCTTAGTAGCTGGAGCGATAAATGGCTATTAAATTTTAATGCAGATAAGTGCAAAGTAATGCACATCGGCCTAAACAATGTGAAAAATAATTACAAATTACATGGACGTAACTTAATTAAAGTCACTGAAGAAAAGGACCTGGGAGTACTCATAACAAATGACTTAAAATGTGCTGCACAGTGTTCGGCCGCTAGTCGTAAAGCTAACACTGTTTTAGGATTTATCGCGCGTAATTTTGATTATAAAACACCTGAAGTCATAACGCGTCTTTATACATCATTAGTGAGACCGCATTTGGAATACGCGGTTCAGTTCTGGTCTCCATGTTATCAAAAAGACATTAATAAATTAGAGAGCGTTCAAAGACGAGCAACGAAACTAATCCCCGGAATACGTGGCCTGTCATATGAAGAACGTCTCAAAAGTTCTCCCTCAGAGATCGTCCCATCCGAGATGACCTCTTTCAAACGTTTAAAATACTTAGAAATATAGATAAGATCGATTATGAAAATCTTTTTGAGCTTTCGCAATCAGTAACGAGAAATAACGGCTTGAAGCTTAAAGGACAGCGATTTAATACTGATTTGCGAAGAAACTTTTTTAACGTAAGAATAGTTGAACACTGGAACAAGCTGCCAGCGTCCGTCGTCCAAGTTAACACGGTAGCTACGTTCAAAAGTAAATTAGACAAGTTTTATAAAGAAAATGGTTTCCGATAATTTTTTTTTCTTTTAGCGATAGTAGTAGTTACACTAGATACCTCTTTTTCTTAGCGATAGTAGTAGTTACATTAGTACTCTCTTTTTTTCCCATCTTTCCTGTGTAAATTTCCCCGATTGTCCTTCTCAGCAATCGGGGTGTATTTTTCGTCTTATTTCTTGCCGGGTGACGCCGGACGGAGTGGTGGGTGGGAGGAGCTTCATCTGTTCTATCCTTACCTCCTACTAAGTATGTAGCTTCTGTACATGTAGTTTAGTAAACGAGTGACCTCGTCATAGGTCGCAAGGCCTCCTGTCACTCGTCTTTCCTATGTATTCTTCTTCTTCTTCTTCTTCTTCTTCTTCTTCTTCTTCTTCTTCTTCTTCCTCGTCTTCTTCTTCTTCTTCTTCTTCTTCTTCTTCTTCTTCTTCTTCTTCTTCTTCTTCATCTTCTTCTTCTTCTTCTTCTTCTTCTTCTTCTTCTTCTTCTTCTTCTTCTTCTTCTTCTTCTTCTTCTTCTTCTTCTTCTTCTTCTTCTTCTTCTTCTTCTTCTTCTTCTCTCTCTCTCTCTCTCTCTCTCTCTCTCTCTCTCTCTCTCTCTCTCTCTCTCTCTCTCTCTCTCTCTCTCTCTCTCTCTCTCTCTCTCTCTCTCTCTCTCTCTCTCTCTCTCTCTCTCTCTCTCTCTCTCTCTCTCTCTCTCTCTCTCTCTCTCTCTCACACACACAAAAAAAAATAAATAAATAAAATAGAATAGAATAAAAAATATTACTATTACATCATTTGCTTTGTGAAACATGAAGAGTTCCACCTTCACCTTCACGCCAGTAATTAGTATAGATACAAAAATGAAATAGTTAAAGCTAATAACCAACAAAATAAAAACATATTCTACACTCAAATAAAACAAACACACAATACTGAAAAAAATATATATAAATAACCACTACATCACAACATAAACACAAAACACTGGTACGACTCACTATTCTCTCCACCTTCCTGAACCCAACCCCACAAACTTACACCACAGAAACACCAAAATTAGCCAAAACGACCCCAAGGACAGTGCGGCGTTAGTTAGGCATAGCGTCCCGTAGAGTAGCAGTGGGCAGGCAGCGGCGGTGATTGGTAGATCGAGGCGGGGTGACCTGGAAACTTACGTGAAATATTGATGGCAGTCGTCTCTCATCTCACCTGTTCTCCCTATTCCCTAATGACTTACATGTCGGGACCTTGTACTTGACACGCCGATCAGATGGGCAACTTTATTTTAAGACCGGGCAAGAGGGAGAGAGAGAGAGAGAGAGAGAGAGAGAGAGAGAGAGAGAGAGAGAGAGAGAGAGGTGGGGGGAAGGGAAAGGGAGAAAGGAGTGCGTGAGAGGCTCAAGTCCTGTTCTTATAAGTGGGAACGAGAGACTATCGTTCTGCTTCACGAGAGAACGTGATGCAATGGAGAAAAACGACGACGTGATGAAGATTGCGGCAAAATTTGACTGTGCTGGTGGTGATGGCGGCGGCGGCGGCAGTGATAGTGGTGGTGGTGGTGGTGGTGATGGTAATGGTGGTAGTGGTGGTGGTGGTGGTGAGAAACAACGGTGCGTGGTGGAAACTTTCTTTTGGCTTAGCGCTATATTTGGGCCTGTGAAGAAGGAGGAGCAGGAGGAGAAGAAAGGGAATAAGGTGTGTGTGTGTGTGTGTGTGTGTGTGTGTGTGTGTGTGTGTGTGTGTGTGTGTGTGTGTGTGTGTGTGTGTGTGTGTGTGTGATGCCATCCTTGTCGTGTCGTGTGATGCCAACAGGAAGAAGGAACAGGGGGTGATAATTACTCCTGGCTAGATGTGTTCTTTTTAAAGGAAGGAATAAAAGCAAAAATCTCCCATATGCCTTCGTTCCTGTCCTCTTTTTTCACTGGAATCGCCTCTTTTATCTCTTTTTGTGCCTTTGTGTCTGGCTGGCTTTTTATCTGGCTGCCTGGCTGTCTGTTCATTCGTGTGTCTGCTTTCACTAACATTTCCTGACTGATATACGATTCTAGTGTCAAGAGAAGATTTTGAAATATTTATGATACTAAGAAAATTTTATGCGTCTTGATGTGTTTTGTGATTGTCGTGTCAGTCAAGGAGAAGGGATTGTACAAGAAAGCCTTCTCAACCTTTTTTCTTCACTTGTACACTTTGTTCATATCCTTAAACACTTTTAACTTCTCCACTGATATCATTACACTTCTTCATCAACACCAGATACACCCACTGCCACCATCTGTTTACCTGATGTACTTCCTCACCACGATATCAACACCAATATACCTTTCAATTCCTCTTTCGATACCACAACACCCTCTCCATTTACACTATTACAATCCTACACCATTCCATTAACACCTTTTTAGCCTCACTCCACTCCAGTTCATCCTTCCCATTTCCATCCCACTTCCAAGTTTCGTATGTCTTTCATCAACGTCACTATGTCCTGTACGTTTCTGCCTTTCCCCTTCTCTTCACCTCCTTTTTCACCCTTCCTTCCCCTTCCCTTTAATTCCATTCTCTTGTTTTTCTGTCTTCCTCCGATATGTCTGCCTTTCCATCCTCATCTGTCTCCAGCCTCTTCATTTCCAACTTTTCACTGCCTCTCCTTTGCCCTTCTCCTCCTATCCATTCACCTCCACTCTCCACTATCCTCCACCTCTCCATTCACTTTCACTCTCTACTATCCTCCACCTCTCCATTTTCTCCCTCCTACATTAATGCCACCTTCTGCACTTAACGAGCAAGGGCAAATTCTCGTATTTAGTGGAAACTCATTTGAGGTTTTATGTAAGACTACAAGACTCCGTTAGCCAATGGTAAAGTCGCTCTCTGTGTGTCGACGCCTGTGATTGGCTGCTGAGGAAGGTGTTACGATCAATGGGGATTCGTTTTGTGTGATAGTTCGTATACTGAATGGGTCGTTTAAAGGATATGATGATGGGAAAGGCAATGGGGACGAGGATAATGATGTATAGTCTTGTTAGTTGGCAGTCACTCTCTTGTCGTGCAGGTGTGATGTGATGTTGTGACTCACGTATATCAGAGAAGACAATTATAATGTGCCGTGTTGAAGGTGTTGTGTTCTTGGTGCAGTGGTAATCTATATTTTGTGATCTACTGTCATGTTGTTGTTTTTTATTGGTTTATTTTCACCCAACTTTCGCTGCCCGTCACATTCCATTACCATTTACTCATCCCAGCTGTCAGTCCGCCTCACCATCACACCCTCCCTCCTCCCCTCACGTCACCATCACATCCACTTCCCCGTCACGGCCGTCATTACACGTCACTACCAAACAATCCCTCCTAAATAAAAGCAAGAGCATAAATAAGACCAACGCCAAAAACAAAGTAGTAATAATGGATAAATGTTGAACAAAAAAAAATATACAGTGGTGTCTCGACTTCCGGACGTCAGTAAAACAAACAATGCCTCTTCTTTTTGTTATTCTTTTTCTTTCTTTTTTTTCTTCTTTTCCCTCCACTTACGAAATTAGGTCTTCCCTTCGCGAGTGTAAATATTGGCGCTGTAAATAAAAAAAGAAAATGTTATGGCGTACAAGTCGATGGTTGACAGGAATATGGCGGCAGTTAGGAAGAAGAGGAAGATGAAGAGCACGAGGAGCAGGAGGAGGAGGAGGAGGAGGAGGAGGAGGAATACATAGGAATACATAGGAAAGACGAGTGACAGGAGGCCTTGCGACCTATAACGAGGTCACTCGTTTACTAAACTACACGTACAGAAGCTACATACTTAGTAGGAGGTAAGGATAGAACAGATGAAGCTCCTCCCCACCCACCAATCAAGGAAGAGGAAGAAGAAGAGGAGAAGTAGAACAAGAACAAGAAGAACAAAAACAAGAAGATCGATTTATAGCTGAGGAGAATATTAATATTGACGAAAGGCATGCGAAGACTAAACCATTACAGCTTGGGAGGGCGAGGGTGCAAAATGAGGAAGAGGGGAATAAGGGGGAGGACTGTATGAAGTGCTGTTGGTGGGGAGGCAGGTGCTACAAGGCAGTATTGATGGGGAGTAGAGGTTGTGAGAGTGTTATAGTGGTAAGGGTGACTGCAATGGTGTTATGGTGATGGTGGTGGTGGTGGTGGTGCGAGTTGTTAGGGAGTGGGAAGACTTGATGGAGGTTAGTTTATAATGGGGAAAATTTGGGAAAAGGGCAAAGGGCATGGTAGTGTGCACTTGAGAGGGTGAGGATACAAAGTGAGTTAATATTCTTACCTCGGAGAACTGATTAACTGAAGGACGTGAAGAGCGAAAGTGTTGGTACTAGAAGGGAAGGAAAGAGTGGAAAGAATATGCGGGTTGTAACGACGAGGAAAGGAAAGTTTTGAACAAATAAAGAGAAGGAAAAGACACACACACAGACACACACACAGACTCCCATCAGCAGCCAGGTCTTTGATTTTTTTTTCTTTTTGTGTGTGTTATGGCCTATAGCGCCTGTAGGCATACTTGAAGAGTATATGTAGGAAGCGCTGTTCAGCTTCCGCCCATTACTGGTGCAGGTAATTATATTTATTGTGGTACCTATATTAGGGCCCATATCACCACCCAAGCGCATCTTTGGTGTAACCACTTAGAACCTAGGTATCATGGTGACATGTAGGTAACTTTAAACCACTCGACAAATTACATAGCTTCAAAGCGGTATGTGGTGGGATTCGAACCTATGCGTGGACGTCTGCCTGATCCCACCTCACCACCTTATCCTCTATGCCACTTAATGTTGTTTATTGTTTTATTTGAGTGTGTTCATCTTTGACATTGGTGCCACCCTGTGTGTTGTGTGCCACTGTAATCAAACACTCTAAAGTTCATGTCAAGGAATGAACGCGACTGTGGTGCTCATCAGTGTCCGAAGAACCAGCAGTGCATATCCTATGCGTTCATTTATGAAAAATGGACTGAGCTGCGAGGATTACGTGTGAAGTTTGCCGTTAAGAAACAAGTTGAAGAGTTGAAGAGTAAAAATTAAGATAAAAAAAATCACACACATTACCATCTCGTAGTGAGAAAGCAAGAGAAAAGTTACAGCCATAACGAATCTAAATTCTTGAAATGACCCGAATCTCTCTCTCTTGATAGGGTTCCAAAGCACCACAAGGAGGATGTCCCGCGCAGGCCGCTAGGCGCCGCTCTTGACTCGTAGCCAAGGTAGTCTAGGCTCCATCTGAAGGAGTAGCGGCCCACGTGGAGCGAAGTACGAGGAAGGGGTTGAGGGGCGACAATGAGGGAAGAGGATCGTTTCGTAACTGCAGTGATTGTCCAAGTTCTCGGCCACACTGCCGTCGCTGCTGGTGATGGGCGTCAACTCCGGGCAGCAGCCTGTGCCGCCACATGCAGGCCGAGGCTGTGCAAAGTTTTAAACATTCTCGAGAATCTCGTGATCCCAGCTGGCTGCCACTGAAAAAAAGAAGAAAATTAAAAAGAATTAATCTTTTATTCATATTATTTTGATTAAGCGAAGCAATCATACCAAAATTACGTCTTGTCAGGTGGCACGTGGAGCGGCTCGTCTCCCGTGATCATTCTCATAACGGGATGAGATGAAAGAGAAAGAGTCTCATCACCAGAAGTGAGTCGCTCGCTGAGTGAAAACACCGGCAACATAGACTCGGCAACGACTAAAGACTCGGAGGCAAAGGACCAGAAAGATTACAATACAGCAAACTATTCGCCGCGGAGACAATGATGCTCCCTCCAAAGAAAATCATGCGCGGGTCACATCTGTCGAGGCAGAAGTTTATGCAGGGAAGGACCTTGAGTATCGCAGAGCTGTGGCGGGCGGAGGGGAAGGGATGTGTGTGCCCTGTGCGTGGCCTGGACAGGTGGCTAGTTGGTGGTCGGCTGAGGAAGAAGTGTCCCCTTGCAAGAAATAAAGGGAGATTGGGGCGGCGAGTTATACGATTGCAGTACACTTATGGCTTGAAATTATTCTTCTAATTCGTATAATTTCTATTTAACGAGCATTTAGATTCATACAGATATAGATCCAGTTAATCCAAGTATTTACTCTTACATTCATATGATCTTAGGGATCCAGGTTGCGTAGGTGTGTTGCGAAGGTAAGATCGAGTTGTTGAGATGCAAGCTTTTGAGAACAGACTGAGGCTGGAGGGGGGGTAGGCAGAGAGCGAGAAGAAAATGTATCACACCAGCAAAAGGACACGAGGTCGCTGTGTGTGTGTGTGTGTGTGTGTGTGTGTGTGTGTGTGTGTGTATGTGTATGTATGTGTGCTGTACCAAGACAAGCGGATGCAGACTCCTTGTATAACCTGCACCCTCGTACCTTTCTGCTGTGTTAGGCAAGCGCGGCCTCGGCAAATAGCATCCTCCTACACTGCAGACAATAAACACACACGCGAATAAATTGAGGGAAATGACCAGTGAAATTGCCTGTAAAGAAACGCGTCGTGTGTAGCATTGCTCTGTTTAGTTCACACACACACACACACACACACACACACACACACACACACACACACACACACACACACACACACACACACACACACACCAGTGATATCTCCCTAAAGAAATATGAGGAAATAAGAAAGAATTGTCACGCTGTATGTTAGGGAATGGCAAACACATATTTTACGTATATTTCTGGAGGAAAGAGAGAGAGAGAGAGAGAGAGAGAGAGAGTTAATTGATTTGCTATTCTAGTATCTAATTTCCTCTTGCTTTATATTCATTTTGCTGTCTCTTCATTTAATTGCTGGTAATTATGTCGTTTATTTCATACATACTCCTCTCTCTCTCTCTCTCTCTCTCTCTCTCTCTCTCTCTCTCTCTCTCTCTCTCTCTCTCTCTCTCTAAAATGCTGTAATATATACTTATTTTTTACCGTATTTCTTCTTTTTTCTCCACATCTCAAAGAATAAAGATGATATTATAGATTGGTCCTTCGTTGCAGAAAAAATGCTCTACTTAGTTAAGCGTAGGAAAGAATTCTAATTGTAAGTTTCCGAATCTGTGGGATTGTTCGACTCAATTAATTAAGTTTGTTAATAACTTTGGAGAAAAAACATTTATTCTTTATCTTTTTCTCTCTTTCTCTTTGTTAGCCAAAACATTGATGAGCTTTCTTTCTCGTATGATATTCACACACACACACACACACACACACACACACACACACACACACACACACACACACACACACACACACACACACACACACACACACACACACACACACACGCGTTACCTAAGGCTGTGGTGTCACTAATCGATGAACGAGAAGAAAAATAGAAAGTCACAGTTATTGTGGTCTTAATTTTAAAAAAAAAAAAATTGTATGTGTTTTTAAGCCGTTCTAAAAAGTTACCTTAAACCCGTGATCTGTGTTTTGGATGAATAGATATGTATTTTAAGAGGTAAATAGATAGTAAGATAGATAGATAGATAGATAGTAGATATGAAGACTGAGATAAATGAATGGATAGATAGTAGATAGTTAATTATGTAGACAAATAGATTGATTGATAGACAAACAGATAGATAAACAGACTGACAGACTGATAGATAGATAGATAGATAGATAGACAGGCTGCGGAATGGCAGCTAATGGAATCTCTGAAGTGAATAAAATATATGGCAAAATCTAATGTAAGAAACATGTATTTGGAATATGAGGCACGTTCTCTCTCTCTCTCTCTCTCTCTCTCTCTCTCTCTCTCTCTCTCTCTCTCTCTCTCTCTCTCTCTCTCTCTCTCTCTCTCTCTCTCTCTCTCTCTCTCTCTCTCTCTCTCTCTCTCTCTCTCTCTCTCTCTCTCTCTCTCTCTCTCTCTCTCTCTCTCTCTCTCTCTCTCTCTCTCTCTCTCTCTCTCTCTCTCTCTCTCTCTCTCTCTCTCTCTCTCTCTCTCTCTCTCTCTCTCTCTCTCTCTCTCTCTCTCTCTCTCTCTCTCTCTCTCTCTCTCTCTCTCTCTCTCTCTCTCTCTCTCTCTCTCTCTCTCTCTCTCTCTCTCTCTCTCTCTCTCTCTCTCTCTCTCTCTCTCTCTCTCTCTCTCTCTCTCTCTCTCTCTCTCTCTCTCTCTCTCTCTCTCTCTCTCTCTCTCTCTCTCTCTCTCTCTCTCTCTCTCTCTCTCTCTCTCTCTCTCTCTCTCTCTCTCTCTCTCTCTCTCTCTCTCTCTCTCTCTCTCTCTCTCTCTCTCTCTCTCTCTCTCTCTCTCTCTCTCTCTCTCTCTCTCTCTCTCTCTCTCTCTCTCTCTCTCTCTCTCTCTCTCTCTCTCTCTCTCTCTCTCTCTCTCTCTCTCTCTCTCTCTCTCTCTCTCTCTCTCTCTCTCTCTCTCTCTCTCTCTCTCTCTCTCTCTCTCTCTCTCTCTCTCTCTCTCTCTCTCTCTCTCTCTCTCTCTCTCTCTCTCTCTCTCTCTCTCTCTCTCTCTCTCTCTCTCTCGGTGAGTTGCGGCCTAACAGTGCCATGCTGGACAAAGTGACCTTGAGATAAGCTTGACAAGAGAGGCACGCGGCTTTAAGGGAAGGGAAGACTTGCTGGGAAGAAAGGAGCCACTCACGGTGAAGGGAAACTCAACCTCAACCAACCAACACAGGAAACTGAAAGAAGAATCAATGAAATGATAATCAAAGTGTGGATATTTCAAAGGGTAAGCAGCGAGGAACATAAATCACCTTCTGGATTTATACTTGGATTATTTAAGGTGAAGGAAAAGCTTAATTTGAACCAGCGGAATGCAGGAAACTGAAAAAAAAAATTAAGTGAAATAATGATATAAAAATGAATATTCAAAAGGATAAATAGTGAGGAACTTGAATCGATACGTATATACCTGGTTTATTCAAGGAGAAACCTGAACCTCAACAAACCGATTGCAGGAAACGAAAAAAAAATAATAATAATAAAATAAAAAATAAACGAACGAGAATAATCAAAATGTGTATATTCGAAAGGATAGAACACCAAAGAAACTTGAATCTCCATGTGGATTGATTAGGATGAAAAAAAAAAATTGAACTAACCAAACACAGGAAATGGAAAAATAAAATAAATATAAACTTGATATTGAAAAGGATTAGGAAGGAGAAATGTACTGAACCTCCACCTGTATCTCTTGCGTTGTTTAAGGTCCAGGGAGAGATGCACAGGTGGGTTCAGGAGCGAAGACTTGAGTAAGGGAAAGTTATCGGCGTGTTAGCATAGCGTGGGTGTGCTGGGGAAGGGAAGGGGTGAAGGATGGGGATGGAAGGGAATGCTCTGTTTATATAAGGTTTAGGTCATTCCCCAACGTCGCTCACCAAACAGTTCTACCTAGTTTGTGGAATGTTGATTTTTTTTTTTTTTTTTTTCTTTCTTTTTCAGTGTTTATATTTAAGAGTCGGTTTCGTTGGTGAGTTTTGGTGGTGACGCGTGTTGTGTTGTTTTCATTCTTGCTCTTCTTCTTCTTCTTCTTGTTATTCATGCTCTTTGTTCTTATTCTTCTTCCTTTTTCATTTTTTTCTTTCCTTTTCTTTTCTTTTTTTTTCTTTTTGCTGCTATTATTGTTGTTGTTATTGCTGCTGCTACTACTACAACTACTACTACTACTACTACTACTACTACTACTACTACTACTAGTATAATAATAATAATAATAATAATGATAGTAATAATAATAATATTAATAATAATGATGATGATAATAATAATAATATTAGTAATAATAGTGATGATAATAATAATAATAATAATAATAATAATAATAATAATAACTACAATAATAACAATAACGATAATAGTAATGATAATAATAATGATAATAATAATAATAACAACAATGATAACAATAATAATAATAATAATAATAATAATAATAATAATAATAAATAATACAACCAACATCACCACAGCTATCTGTTTTTATCTAATATCTATACTTCATGTTTCGCTTTTCTTTCCATCCCTCACCAAATGTCAAACGTTTATCAATTCCCTACACAGGCAAATCCTCACCATTTGTTCCTGATCATTGCATCGCCTTCCATTCCGTCCACTCCACGCAACTCCACTGCACTCCACTTCAGTTCCACTTCTGCCTCTCTCACTCCCTACCCTCCTCCTTCAAACCTGCTGTCTCTCTCCTCCCATACGAAGCGCTTTCTCCTCTCATACGCCCTTAATTGCCTACAGAACAAGCATAGGGTGGAGTGTGTGCGGCAAGGCAACCCTAGATCACGCCCTCGTCTTTAGAATGTCCTCACATCTGACCTTTACCTTCACCTGCCTCGCCAGAAAATCGTTTTGCCGGAGGTGTATTACCCAGGTCGTTCCGTGATTGGCAGTCGCCCTCCTCTCTGGAATTCTTAAGCTTATTATCAAAACTGATTAACTCGAGGTAGAATGAGTTTAAGGAGCCACTTTGCCCCGACAGAATATACTACTACCGTGGTCAGGCTCCTTAGATCTTGGGTTTAGGTTTGTGGTGTTGCATCGTCCGTCACTCAGTTCGTGGTGGTGGTGGTGGTGGTGGTGGTGGTGGTGGTGGTGGTGGTGGTGATGTTTGATAGTGGTGGTGATACGGCGGTCTTGATGGTGGGGGTAATTGTAAGGTTGTAGTAGTGAGTAATGGTGCTTGTGTTGATGTTGTTTTTGTTAACGGTGCTGGTGCTGGTGGTAGTGGTAGTGGTTGTGGTGGTGGTGGAAGGTGGCTGGTGATGATAGTTTTAATAATAAAATTAAAGTAGTAGTGATGGCTTTAGTAGTAGTAACAGTAATACTAGCGGTGGTGGTGGTAGTAGAAGTAGTAAAAGGAGGAGGAGGAGGAAGATAATGGTGGTAGTAGTAGTATGTAGTTGCTGTAGTATAAATGGTGAAGATGATCCTTATGGTTATATTCCTTGTAACTAAAGGGACAATAACCACACTATAGACAAGCATGCAGGTGACATCCCTCCCACCACCCTCTTGCCTCCTTCATTCCTACCCAAACCTGCTCACTGCTCCATATATAGTAACCAACACCCTACGAATTGATTACGACGCTGGCTATCACACTACCAGACAAACTTCATCTAATCTTATCTTCACCAAAAAAATAGTCAATAAATCAAACTACTTTCACACGCTGAGGAGAGTTAATCATACCATTCTTTCACTTTCTACCCTATACATTTCCTTTACTATAAAACGATAATCAATGACAGCGATGATACACTCAGTAATTAACTTTCGAACGCTGCGAAGAACCACTTACTCCCATTGCTTTCCATTCCTTGCTTTCCCTTATCTACAAAAGCAACGACCATTGAAGTAGAGTTTTAATTGGGCTGGCAGCTGATGACATTCGGCGATCAGGGTGAATACTGTGGCAGCAGAGTCATTAACAGGCAGTCAGCTTCTACATTCTCCCAGTCGTGAGTCACAGGCACGCATGCTGCAGACAGGTAGTGCTGTTATTCGTAGAGAGGAGGAAGAAAAATATCCAGCCAGGTAGGTGACAGTGGTGCTAGTGAAGAGGAAGAAGAGAGAGATAAGAGCTGGTACAGAGGAGGAAGGAAAGAACAAGAAAGATATGGGAGGTTGATGCTAATGAAGAGAAGGAGGAGGAGGAGGTGGAGGTGGAGAAGAGAGGGGAGAGGAGAAAAGAGAAGCGAGTGAGTGGTGTTAACAAAGAGGAAAAGAGAGATAGTCGTAAACGAAGAAAAAGAGGAGGTAAAGAATAAGGTAGAAAGAGAGAGATAGGGATGATGAACGATGAAGAGGGACAGGAAAAGAAAACACAAGTGAAGTAGAGAAAGGGAAGAAGAGAAGATAGGAACGCAGGGAAGAATAGAAAACTTTGCAAAGGGAGAGGGAAGACAAGGCAGGATGGAGGAAAGCAGAAAACGAAGGAGAGGGAAAAGAAAGGAGGAGGAGGAGGAGAAGGAGGAGGAAAGAGAAGAGCAGTAACATCCACCCAACATTAATGTCAGAGGAAAAGGTCACGGAAGAAAGTGGAGGGAGGAAAAATTGAGGAGAGAGAGAACACGAGGAATGTAAGAAAAGGAGGCTAAGGGAAGGCGAAGAGAAGAGGAAGTGTGTGTGTGTGTGTGTGTGTGTGTGTGTGTGTGTGTGTGTGTGTGTGTGTGTGTGTGTGTGTGTGTGTGTGTGTGTGTGTGTGTGTGTGTGTGTGTGTGTGTGTGTGGGTGCGTTTATATAGAAGAATAAACAAAGAGAGAAAAACTCTGTCTCTGACTTTCAATAGTGTGCTGGTGAGAGAGAGAGAGAGAGAGAGAGAGAGAGAGAGAGAGTATATCTGACAACAACTGCAAATCCTCTTTCAATGAATGTTGGGGAGGATAAGCCTGATAGGAGGAGAAGGAGGAGGAGGAGGAGAAAGCAAATGGTGAGGAAAAGGAGGAGGAGGAGGAGGAGGAGGAGGAGGAGGAGGAGGAGAAGGAGAAGGAGAAGGAGGAAAAGTGGCAGTTGTCCAGGAGCGAAATCCGGCTCTTTTCTTTCCCTGTTCCTCCTCTTCCTCCCTTCCTTCTCCTCCTTCTCCTATTACTACTACTACCATCACCACTACTTCAACTACCACTACTACTTTCGTACATGTTTCATCTCCTCCCCCAGGCAGTTAGGAAGTCTCCAGTGTCGTTCTAGTTAATACTCCTCAGCGTGCTCTGTTAAGGTATGCACGAGCAGCAACTGTGAACAAGGACAGCACCGCACGTGTCCTCCACAGCTGTCACCGAGGACCTGTGGTGTGCGGCTGGAAACTGCTCCTACCTTTGAAAACTTTGAACTAACTAATGGAACTTATTTTGAGTGGCTAAGTGATGAGTGGTGAGGATAATGGTCTGAGTTTGGGAGTTTTAATGCGGAAAGAATGTTGGTAATGAGGATAGGAAGTGTTTTGTATATATGATAATGATAGTTGTAATGGTGAGAAGGTGTTGCGGTAGTAGTAGAAGTAGTAGTAGTTGTTGTTGTTGTAATGAAAGTGATAGTAGTAGTGTTAAAATGCGGTATATTCCAGAAAGACGAAAAGAAGACAATTGAATGACATATATGTAAATGCAAATATATGTAAGCCATTGAGCTTGCATGAATATTTATATTAATCTCATATCGAAATGACTGAAATGTAGAATATGAAAGAGAATGCTAACGCCACCACCACCACCACCACCACCACCACTAACACTACCACCTTGAAAATTAAAATAGCTTTAAACAAATATATATAAATAAGATTAAATATATAACTGAACTGTGTGAGAAATCTAGTTCAGAAACCCGTCTACCCACCACCACCACCACCACCACCACACCTTCCGCCTGGTGTCGTTGTCCGTGATTAGAGCATCGTTTCCCCGCCTCCGTTATCACATCGTCTCCCTTCCTCCCTCATTCCTTATCTCCTCCATCATTACCTTCCTCCCTCCTCCTTGGACCACACCCTCCGTAATGACTCCACCACCTCTTCCTCCTCCTCCTTCGCCTCCTTCACATTGTCTACACTCCTTCATTCCTTCACTTCTTTCTACCACTGTTCACTTTATTTCTTTACCTGAAACACGCACACACACACACACACACAC
>NC_059271.1:16647847-16670347 GCF_017591435.1 Portunus trituberculatus | reverse complement strand
TTTTTTATTTTATTTTATTTTATTTTATTTATTTTTTTTTTTTGCTTTTTTTTTTTTGCTAACACCGCGTAGTATAGTGGTTAGCACGCTCGGCTCACAACCGAGAAGGCCCGGCTTCCAGCCCTGGGCGCGACGAGGCAAATGGGCAAGCCTCTTAATGTTTATGTAGCCCCTGTTCACGTAGCAGGAAGTACGGGATGTAATTCGAGGGATTGTGTCTTCCCTTTCCCGGTGTATGAGCGGGAGAGAAAACTCCTACTAGGTGCGTCCTCCGGGTGGCAGATGGAGGAATACCCTGTAGAAATACAGGACAATCTTGAATAACCAATAAGAGACCGTGGACCAAATCCATGGAAAGGAAGTGGTGACCCTACCACGTATCTAGCCAAGAACAACAATGGGTGTGCCACAAAGAGTGTGGCACTCCATTGTCGCCAACGTCACCTGACATGGCACTGCGGTTGGTTGAACTCTATCGGACCTCTGAGGACTGGCAATTAAGTGGGCTTTTACTTTTATTTTTTGTTGCCCTTGGCCAGTTGTTCCCTCTTACATAAAAAAGAGGATTACACTATCACTGCAATCATGACCACACACTTGAAACCTACAATTTCCACCGCATCCTGTAAAAAAGAAAGAGATAGACGACTGGGTATTTGAAATCAAGTGTCACTGAATATCAAGCTTTCTGTCTACACAGTGACCTCCCTATGAGTCAATACTGAATGCTCCTGATAACTGTCCGTAATTACCTGAACCTTATCACCACGCTATGTCTTTGTAGGGCAGGAGAGGTCGTTCCTGTTGTTTTTTCCTTATCATACGATTGCGAGATTGGTTAATGGCTGCAAAAAGAGCTTAGAGTGTAGAAAGAGTTCACTTCTGTCGTTCATTCATCAGTGTACAACGGAAGAGTGTAGGACAGACAGACCCGAATTTTAGTCCATACACCATACCACTACCACCACCACCACCACCACCACCACCACCACCACCATCAATACTAACTTGGCAATGAACTTACTCTTAACAATGCTCGAAACTTGGAGGAGGTGCACCCCGTCTCAAGGTGTGTGTGTGTGTGTGTGTGTGTGTGTGTGTGTGTGTGTGTGTGTGTGTGTGTGTGTGTGTGTGTGTGTGTGTTATATCAAAGGGAAGCTAAATCTATCGTGAGTTTTTTTGTAAAGCTAGTAGTGGCGGTAGTAGTGTATTGCTTATTGCTTTTGTTTTTGGTTTACCTTTAGTTAGAATAATAGAAAACGTATGGCTATTGTCACCAGCGCCCTTCCTCCCTCCTGGCTCCAAATATAGAAGAACAAGGACAAGCAGAAAAAAAAAGTAGTAGTAGTAGTAGTAGCAGCAGCAGCAGTAATGGCAATAACAATAGCTGTATCATAGTTCAAGTAATTACGTAACCACTATGACAACTGTTCCGTTCACTCTACATCGTCAGCAAATCGCAAATCACACGTTACTCCGCCGATTTACCTTAACTAAGTAACGAACCATCCCCGCATAAGGCGAACCTGTTTACCTGTTCCTCTGCGTAGGCGTCTCTGTGACACGACCCTCACCAAACCACCATTGTCATCATCAAAATCATAGTGACACGATAGTAGCTTGTATCACTATCACTATTATCATCGTGACGCTCATCTTCTGCGTTTATGGAGAAGTGAAGGTGGAATTCGTACATATTAACATAACAAAGTGAAGGGCGGGGAAAAAAAAAAAAACGCTTGTGAACTTAACTTTTGGTCTTCATACATTAATTCTTGTTTTATTTTTGTTTTTGTCTTTTTTTTAAGCGAGATACGTCCAACACAAACATCATTATTATTGTTGATGTTGTTGTTAATGTTGTTGCTGTTTGTTATCAGATGTCAGTGTTGTTGCTGTGTTTGTTGTTGTTTTATTGTTGTCGTCATCGTCGTCGTCGTCATCGTTGTCATGTTCACTGTGGTCTTTCTTGTTGTTGTAATTGTTGGTGTTGGTGTTGACGTGGCTGTTGTCATCATTGTTTCGTGCCACCATGCTGTTGTCTTTGTTGTTTCGTGCCACCATGCTGTTGTCTTTGTTGTTTCGTGCCACCATGCTGTTGTCTTTGTTGTTGTGTTTATCGTTGGTGTTGTCTTTGTTGTTGTGTTTATCGTTGATGTTGTTGGTGTTATCGTCCGTGTCGTCGCTGTCGCCGTTACAGTTGTTGTTATTATTGTTGTTATTGTTGTTGTTGTTGTTATGGCTGTTGCTGTTGTTATGGTGACCGTGTTGGCGTTGCTGTTGTTGGTGTTGTTATGGTTGGTGTTGTTATTGTGGTTGATATTGCTGTTATTGGTGTTGTTATGACTGGCGTCCTTGTTTTTGATATTATTGTTATGGTCAGTGTCGTCGTGGTCGCCATCATCGTCACATCGTCACCGTCGCTATAACCACCACGCCTCCACACGTCCCAAGCTAACTCTCCACTCTCTCCTACAGAGTCTGGCGGAGGTGAGCGGAGCAGCCCAGGTCGCCTCTCCTTGGGGGACGGCGAAGGCCTGGCCATGTCCCCCGGCAGCGGTAGCGGCGGCTCCCCCGGCAGTCTTAAGGTGCCCGGGGCAGTGGCGTCCACAACAGGCGGCCTAGGCAGGATCGCGAGGTTGCTGGTTAAGGATACTTCCCGCAGCGGCGAGGAGTCCTACAGGAGGAGGACGCACTCCCTGGAGAGGTAGGTTAAGAAATTACTCTGGTCTACTTGTGCCTCTAAGGATCTCTACTTGTACTCGCTTATGTTGAGGCCTTACGACAATCTCTCTCTCTCTCTCTCTCTCTCTCTCTCTCTCTCTCTCTCTCTCTCTCTCTCTCTCTCTCTCTCTCTCTCTCTCTCTCTCTCTCTCTCTCTCTCTCTCTCTCTCTCTCTCTCTCTCTCTCTCTCTCTCTCTCTCTCTCTCTCTCTCTCTCTCTCTCTCTCTCTCTCTCTCTCTCTCTCTCTCTCTCTCTCTCTCTCTCTCTCTCTCTCTCTCTCTCTCTCTCTCTCTCTCTCTCTCTCTCTCTCTCTCTCTCTCTCTCTCTCTCTCTCTCTCTCTCTCTCTCTCTCTCTCTCTCTCTCTCTCTCTCTCTCTCTCTCTCTCTCTCTCTCTCTCTCTCTCTCTCTCTCTCTCTCTCTCTCTCTCTCTCTCTCTCTCTCTCTCTCTCTCTCTCTCTCTCTCTCTCTCTCTCTCTCTCTCTCTCTCTCTCTCTCTCTCTCTCTCTCTCTCTCTCTCTCTCTCTCTCTCTCTCTCTCTCTCTCTCTCTCTCTCTCTCTCTCTCTCTCTCTCTCTCTCTCTCTCTCTCTCTCTCTCTCTCTCTCTCTCTCTCTCTCTCTCTCTCTCTCTCTCTCTCTCTCTCTCTCTCTCTCTCTCTCTCTCTCTCTCTCTCTCTCTCTCTCTCTCTCTCTCTCTCTCTCTCTCTCTCTCTCTCTCTCTCTCTCTCTCTCTCTCTCTCTCTCTCTCTCTCTCTCTCTCTCTCTCTCTCTCTCTCTCTCTCTCTCTCTCTCTCTCTCTCTCTCTCTCTCTCTCTCTCTCTCTCTCTCTCTCTCTCTCTCTCTCTCTCTCTCTCTCTCTCCGTCTCATCTCTATTACCAAATCAGTGTTTTCCTCCTTGGCTTGCCTCCTGACTTCTGTCACCTCTCCTCCCCACCATTTTGTCCCTCTCCTGCCGTCACACACACAAGCACACACATGGAAACGTCACTAGACACACGCCAACATAAACATAGTGTGTCGTATCCTTAGACTTTATCGTGACATGTTTCTTCTCTCGGTTTATGTGACGGAAGTGAGTGTCTTTCAAGGGAGATTAGATTTTCTTAATTGTCGTTTCCGCTGCTGTTTCTGTCGCGGATGACGTGCTCCTCTAGTCTGGGAATTTGTGACTTTTATTGGCAGTATAGGCGAAAGAGAGAGAAAGAGAGCTGGAGAGACTGACTGAAAGAAATACAGACCAGAAAGAGATAGAGAAGGAAGCAGAAACGGAGCTGACAAAGGGTTATACTGACGAGAGAGAAGAAGGTTAAGAGAAAGGAAGGAGAGATTAGGAAACTAGAATATAGAACGGACTAAAGAGAAAAGGAATAGGAAAGGGCATACTGGAAACAGACTGTGAGAGAGAGACTTTGAGCAGGAAGGAAAGAATGAGAAGTGATGATTGATTGAGTGCATTTGCGTCCACAATGTCTAGTCTAGAGAGAGAGAGAGAGAGAGAGAGAGAGAGAGAGAGAGAGAGAGAGAGAGAGAGAGAATGTGACCGCGTTTTATCCTGGTCGCCTGGCTCGTCGCCTCCATGCACTTCACCTTTGTCTATTTGTATCACAGGAGGCAAGGAAAAATTCACTCTTATTCTTGCATCGACGAATAGCAGAAGAGAAGCTTTTACCGACAGGCGAGCTGGCTGCATGATACTTTGCGAACCTCTTACAGTGACGAGAATCTAAATGGAATAAAGAATATTGTGCTCGTAAAGTTAATAAAGTTTAGCAAATCGTAAAATGCTTTACAGCGTGAAATGACAGCTGGAAAATTGGCGCGTTCAATCAATGTCTGAAAATAACACAATTAAATAGATGTAAGATTCAAGGACATTTATATCTCTGAATTTCCAAATAGGAAAGATTAGATTTATCATCTTCTAAACGGGAAAATATTAAAATTAAAGTAACGTTGTTAATAATAATAATAATAATGATAATAATAATAATAATAATAATAATAATAATAATGACAATAATAATAATGACATAGTTATATTGTTGATAAACAATAAACTCAATGTAAGACTGGAAAACATTTAATAACTAGAAACTCAGGGAAAATGTTTTGAAGAAAACTTCAACAACTCTGCTGTCCGAAGGTGCACTGAAATTATATAAGACAATTATTACAAAGATCACGTGGTAATTACAACTTGATCTGCTGTTGGCATCATGAAGCCGCAGTGACAAGAAGGCTGAAGGTCTGTGTTGGACGTGGCTCAGGAAGGTCGTTTGTTGTTTCCCGTTAAGGAGAACCCACTGAATCAAACTGACTTTGCAACAGTGTCTCAGATTGCGACATAAAAGCAACATTGCGACATATTCATAGCACAAGCAAACACTGTCATAGTCCGTAGTTGTAGTAGTAGTAGTAGTAATTTCAAAAGTGTGTTTTCATTTTTCTAATTCAGATTTTTTTTTCTTTTTAACTGTACTTTGTATATATCGTCGCCTTCAATGGACTTTTTTTTCCTATAAGTTTTCGATTGCTCTATCTTAGTGAACAACTTAAAAATAAAGCACATGTCTTCACGATACCATCCACCACCGATACACGTTAGCGGAGCAGCACCACCACCACCACCACCATAACAATGAAACAATGACAACAGCTTCACCACAAGGCGGCCTCACCACCACGCACACACTGGCATGCCCTCCTCTCCCCTTATCCCCCCTATCACCAGGCTCTCCTAACTCATCCCTGTGTGCGAATCTTTATTATTTCCCTGGTCCATGTCACTGTGTTCTATAGTAAGCTAAGTTTGAGTCTTCCCTAGTGATTCCATCATCCAGTCAGTCCTGTGAAATCTGTCATAAATAATGTGTCTGTTGTTTTTATGTCCATGACTAAATGTAAGTGTTCCCTTCTGGCCACTCCCTCTTGTTGCTTTTTGTCTAATCCTTACAGCTAGCTAGTTAGGTCTATGAGGATTTTAATATGTATTTTTTCCCTGTTGTGTTTTAAATGGAAGGCGGTTCAGGGCTCGCAAGTGGTATGTTGACCAAGGAGTGTTGTGATGGTGATGACCTGTGTTGTGATATAGTGATACTAGATGTGATGGTGCCCGTGTTGTGACTTATCATGTGTTGTGGTGGTGACATGTTTTGCTGCGATGACCCTGATGGTGTTGGTCAGTGTTGTGACGGTGACCTGCCTGGGTGGAGTTACGTGTGACTGTGTCTGTTTAGTGTTAGTGTCACCGCTAGTGGATGCGTGCACGCGTGACGGGGCTCAGAGGTCCTCGCGTGGGGATGCTCAGGCCTCAGTCACCCCTCACTGAGCCTCTCTTTCGGGGCTGCACGGCATAGCTCGCCAGGGGCTGCGCACGCTTCACGCTGCACTACAGACGAGGGTGGCTTTGGCTTAGAGGCTGTAAAGGGATGGGCTACATAGATGTCGGTTGCGTGGGGAACCCTTCACATCCGTCCCTGGCGGCGGCTCATTAAAAGTGTCTTGTGACGAACGACTCTGAGATTCTCATCAACAGGAAATGTTAATCAACCGGTCATCAAATATAATGGAAGAAAATTAACTCTTCACTCAGATTTTCTCAGGAATTTCGGAAATCGGAACAGAAGTCGCTAAACTATTCATCTAAAACATTATTATTATTATTACCCGACAACGCGTGGCTCTTGATGGCGCGGGACCGCCGACCTTTCCTCCTGACCAAGGAGCAAACATCTTTGACTTCCCGCTGTGACTCACTTTGCGGCTGTTGACCTCACTGGGCAGCGGCGCCCCTAATGGCGGTGATGGTGGGAGGTGCATGCCGGCCCCGGGATTAAGACCTGTCGTGATTCAATCGGTTATTTTCGTGAGGTAGGACTGGACGGGAGTGAGCGAAGCGAGGCAGAGTGGAGTTTAGGAACGGCATGAAACAAGAAAGGCACGAAGTGAGAGTGGAAAGTTTATGAATGAAATTTATTTCAATCGTAAATACGTGTGTGTGTGTGTGTGTGTGTGTGTGTGTGTGTGTGTGTGTGTGTGTGTGTGTGTGTGTGTGTGTGTGTGTGTGTGTGTGTGTCCCAGTCCCCAGTTCACCCACGCACATAAAATATCACTTAATGTCACGCTATTATTACAAGCAATCGCGTGACCAGCTTGGCCACAGAGACACGATATCCTGCAAGTCTATTCCTGGTCGCTCTTGTCTCACGGCTTCGATGTTGTAAAGTTCGTCTTTTCTATCACTTGAGTCAAAACATCCACGCGATAGAAGTCTGCCCAAGAATCTCCCATAATTTTGTTGCGGCTCCCCTGTGCTGGGATGACTATGTACGGGAATACAGTGTGGGGGAAGAGAACGTGAATATTTATTATGCAAAAACTCAGTAATATGAGTATAACTTTAAATCGCACAGGAAGGGAGAGAGAGAGAGAGAGAGAGAGAGAGAGAGAGAGAGAGAGAGAGAGAGAGAGAGAGAGAGAGAGAATGTAAGTAAATGCAATAACAAAATTATCATATTCCGTCATGATTAAATGAAGCACAATTTCCCACGTCTTCTCGCTCTATTAATAGTGATAATAATAATAATAATAATAATAATAATAATAATAATAATAATAATAATGATGATGATAATAATAACCTGCAACATCAGTGGCGCTCACTCGAATGTCATGAAATTTTCTGGCACTGCGCTCGTGTGTGTGTGTGTGTGTGTGTGTGTGGCAGGTA
Source organism: Portunus trituberculatus (assembly GCF_017591435.1). NCBI lineage: Eukaryota > Metazoa > Arthropoda > Malacostraca > Decapoda > Portunidae > Portunus > Portunus trituberculatus. The sequence goes on along the minus strand of NC_059271.1, from coordinate 16,662,895 downwards.
GTGGTGATGGTCATAGTGATGCTGGTCAAGGGTACTTCTAATTTTCTTTGTATCGTGAGCATTAGACTTTTGAAGGACAACTGAAGAGAAAATACCTCGTTTTTAGCTTAGGGTTTCTTTGTGTTCCTTTTTTCCATACATGGTGTCCCGTTAGTGCCTGATTTCGTGTTGTTTTTTTCTAATAGATGCTGCTTTCATGACCCTGATTTGAACCACCGTGTGTTGTTTTTTTTTATGTAAATCAGCTACGTCTTGTATTGTGCACTGAAGTGTGTGTGTGTGTGTGTGTGTGTGTGTGTGTGTGTGTGTGTGTGTGTGTGTGTGTGTGTGTGTGTGTGTGTGTGTTTGATTATTTTTTTTTTTTTTTGTGTGTGTGTGTGTGTGTGTGTGTGTGTGTGTGTGTTTGTAGGTATGAGAAGTTAAACAACTGCTTGCCATCCATCAGTTCGTACTCACCTGTGTGTGTGTGTGTGTGTGTGTGTGTGTGTGTGTGTGTGTGTGTGTGTGTGTGTGTGTACGTAATTCTGTTGTCAACCTTTCAGCTTCTCAGTGTTAACAGGTGATGAGCATAATGTCCCTTCCACCTCCCCTCCTCCCCTCCCTCCTACTACAACAACCTCCATTTACTTACCTCCTGTGTGTTCGCTCCTCGCTGACTCTCCCTCTCTTACCTCCCCTTCTCGACGTCTCACTCCGGCAGACGATCTCTCCGGCTCCGTTTCCACCGCCCGTCCATGCAGGAAACAACGATAAGATTGTTCAGGAAAGATTTCTTGTCGGAATGTTCATGTTGCCCTTACTACGCTGTCTGTCCTTGGCCTCTGCTGATGATGCATGTATTCCTTCCCTCCCTCCCACCTCTTCTCCCTCTCCTCCCTCTCCTCCGTATGGTGAGTTCGGCAGTTACCGTTTCTGTTTCTCTAGTATTTAGATTTCTTCTCCCATGTTGTGTCTTTCATTTTGCTTTCCTCTCTTTTTGTTGTTCTGTGATTTTTTTTCTTTTTTCATCTTTATTGGAGTGTCAAACTTTCACCTCTTCCTCTTCTCTTTTTTTTTTTTTTTTGACAGTCTCTTTTCTCTCTTTACTCATAGACTTCATTGTATTTTGTATTGGTCATTCTCAAATATTCTTGTTTTTCTTTCCTTATATACTTCATTTTTCCTTCATATCTAAACAAGTTTCAGTGGAGCGGTTGTTGATATAAATTAACGTACTTATTTTTAGTCACTGGTCAGCTTTCTTTTGCACGTAAAAGGAATAAAACGTGTATTTCTTTCCCATCTTCCTCTCTGTCTAAGGAAAAGAAACATTCCTACCTTCTTTCCACCTTCCTGTCTGTGTAAGCCTTAAGGTTAGGCTCAGAAGGTGACTGCCCTCGCACCACTACCCGTGTCCCCTATTAAACCCCTAAGAGCTTCCCCCTTAAGACAAATACCGTCACCCTCCCCTCCGCCCCGATACAGCAGGAGTTCGCTTGTATATCAGACTGCATTAACACTCTCACTAACCCCACAGTAAGTCGTACATCCGTGCAGTAACATCCCCCCAGTGGTTTGGCTCCCCATTGAAAGAAGTACGGTATCATCCCTCCCTCCCCGTACTTAGGGTTTTTCACTCTCAGCTCACCTCCTTGTCTCACTCTCGGCTCATCTCCTTGATGCTCTGAAGTGCAGCGGCAGCATAACAGCTTCTCACAGCAGTGTTTGGTTGTCCTGCTTGCCTGTTTCCCCTCCACTCCTTTAAAGCCTTCTCCTCTCCCAGTCCTCGTCTCTCCTCCGCCTCCAGTCACGTGTTGGTGTTGTCCTGTTGGTGTGTTTTACTCCCGATTGTTCCTCCTCCTCCCTCTTGTCCCTCCCTCCCTCCCTCCATTCATCCATCAACCTTTGTTGTCTTGACGTGCTGAAAATGTTTTATATCAGTTGATTTTATATTTTCTCCTGTTATGTCTATGTCTTTATTATCTGTCACTTCTCTTACCTTCTATCTCTTTATCTCTGTCTGGTAACGGTGTGGTGATACTTGTTTATGAATGAGTTTCGTTTCTGAATATATTTTTCCATGATTTTTTCAACTTCCATAACATTTTCAGACAATTTTTTTTTTTTTTAAATGTTATGTTGCATGTAAAGGTGATGAATTTGTTAAATTTCTTTTAGTCTTCCTCTTGAACGGCACCGTTTTCTTTTCCAACTCGTTTTCCTTCTCGTCGAGTGTGGCTCTCTGCCTCACTCTACCATGTCCAGGCAGGGTTTCCTCAGCGGCTCCTCAGGTCCCTTCACCCCGCCACATGACTGCTGATCGCATCCCCTAGGTTGTTGGTGCATCTGTCATTAAGCTTAAGGATCCAGTATTCGTTGGCCAGTCGTAATGAATCAATACATTAATCACCTCAGAATTGTAAACCCTTTAAAACTGCATGTCAGTGACCGCACCCATACATTACTTGTCCCTACCTGGTGGTTGGACCTCTACCTTACAGTGGTGTGTTCATGTGCATCTATCCACATTAAAAGTATTGTTTGTTTTTTCCCCTTAAATACGTAAGTTTGTTGATGTTGTAATGGAATTGTCATCTCATACTTTTAAGATGAATCCTAAATTTATTAACAGACAATCAGTTTTCCCCTCCCCATTAGTAAATACACACACACACACACACACACACACACACACACACACACACACACAGACCTCGCTGGCTCAGTGGACACGTCCTTGGCAAGCTGAGACTGAACCCTTTCTTAGTTTGCTGAACACTTTCACTGAAGAGCGAGTGTTTATTGTCCTCCTTGAGCAAGAGGATGATGTTTTGTGAAAGTTGTCAACCTCACCCTTAGATCGGACTACATCAGCTCTGAGTAACCTCTGGGAGGGTGACGGTTGGCGCTCACCTGCCCACCACGTGATGTTCAAGACACTGGGGAATTACAAAGAAAATGTCTAACAAGTGTTTTTTTTTTCTCTGACTTCATTTCGCCTTTTCTGTATGCACCTGTGTGTGTACGCGTGTGTGCATGCACTTGCCTTCTCTCTTCTCTGTCGTCTTATTCATCTTGTCACCATTATCTGTTGTCACTTGTCATCACAACCATCACCATCATCACCACCACCATCGTTATCAGCCAGATAGGCCATCTGACGTCACACCTGAACACCACACAGGTAAGCCACACCTGCCTCCTCCTCCCCCATTCCCCTAGCCTCTGATAGCTTGTGTTAGTTCCCTTCACACACCCCCCTCAACTGGGGTCCCTTCCTCCCCTTGCTTGTGTTGGGGACCCTCGCGTCACTGGAAACCTGCACATGTAACTTTGCGATAACCTTCTTCTCCCCTCCTTCCTTCCTGCAGCAAGAACGGGGTGCCTCCTCTGCGGCGCGCCACCAGTATAGACTCCCTGGTGGATGCCAGTGTGGTGAGCGCCTCCAGCAGCAGCCACGCCAAGACCTCGGTGCTCAACATGACTAAGTCCAACGGCCACCTCCGCTCCTATCTGCCAGTGTCCCCGGCCCTCTACAAGCGCCCGAGTTTCAAGTTCGACAAAACCTCAACTTCTACAGGTAAGGCAGTGATCTTTCCATGGGTGCGCGTCCTGGTGGTTTTTGAGGCTCCCTTGTGGCCGAGACTGCAACGCAGGACACACTTGAATAAATTATTGTCCACACTTTCTCATTTCATAGCCAGAAATTCGTGAAAAAAAGACATTGTACTTTTAATTTTCCTCTACAGTTAGCTCATCAATAGCACTATAATTGATATCTGCCATATTATTAACTTTCTTCATACAAGTCACGGTTACGTAAAGAAGGATGCTAATTTCGTGTATGGGTGTGACAGTAAGTTGTGTTATATGAGTTGGTCTAACATGCTGTGACTGGCTAAGGGTCTGTATAGGTGAAGATAGTAATGTAGTGTGGGAGGAGGATGGTGTGGTGAAATAGTGTAGGGAGTGAGTAACTGGAGCGTGGTGTGAAGTAGACAGTGAGGGATTTCTATTCGCTGGCCCTTCAGTGATTACTTTTTTTAAACAGTAGCAGATTATATAATGTAAAGGTAGAGGATCTTGTGTCACGTAGAGAGTGGTGTGGTGATGTGAGGGTTTATGTGTTGTAGAGGGAGGAGATAGTATTGTTTTGTGTTGTTATGTCATAGGGGGTTGGTAAAGATGATGTTTTATAGAGATAGAGATACTTGTTATGTGAAGGGTGGTGTGTTATAGGATCCGGTAAAGACGATATGGTATAGATAGAAAAATGGTATTATTGTGTGCAGGCTGGTGTGTTATAGGTGAACTGTTGTAATGTAATGTAGAGGGCGGGTCTTGCATGCAGAGGTGGTGTGGTGTGTCTTGGGAGTTGGTAGTGGTGGGGACAGACGTGGTGTGGGGATGCTGCATGTTCCAGGAGTCACTGACATGGACACATTACTGGACACACTGATATGGAAGGGACGAAAATGCGAGTCACCTTATTATCTGCAGTATCGACATGCCGCTCTCACGGTTGCTGGGCGGCGGGCATGGGAGGTAGGCTGTAGGGAGGAGTTGAAAAAAGGGATCATTGAGGTACCTTGTATTAGAATTATCAGTAGTTACAGTGCCACACGTTTTTTCTTGCCTAGGACGAACTTTGTAGAGGTGCAGTAGTTTATGCACATACCATTTTCCTGGCTCGTTTCGTCACCCTATAATATTATACATTGAAACCTCGACATATTACACAGGCTCTTTCGTCACCCCATCCGCTGAGAGTTCGTCATATTATACAGGGTCTTCTATCTGGTCATCAGAATCTTTATCGTTGCACAGGCTCTTCCACCATCCATTGAAAGCCAATTACTGAGCTCCTTTAAGGCTGCTCTGTTCCTCTCCCCAGACCATCGATATTTTAATTAGTGACCATTAGTGTCCAATGTTATTAAACTTCCTGATAAAGCCATTGTGTTTCCTTGCGTGGTTTAGTCGATTCATTACTTCATTGCCAAGTGAGTCTACATAGCTTTCAGTAAACCAACAGAAATAGACGTGTTTATTTCATTACCGTCTATGTTTTATCGTTATAGTGCTGTCCAGTCTCCCTCGTCAGAGATTGATGTTTATATTAATTGACGTTGCCTCATCACTAACCTTCCCCTTCCGATAACGGGGACTCTTCTTCCTCCTCTCCTGCCCCACCCCAACCCGACACCACCACGTAATCCCTGCGGGGTGGGTGTGGGGAGGTGCTGGGGGGGTCAATAGGGAAAGAACCGACCAATATCGCTAGTCACTTTAGAGGCGACCCTTCATCCCCCGCTGCGTCCTGCCAGTCTAGTCCTTTCCGTCACTGCCTGGAGACGTCCGCTCCTAGCTTCACCTCAGCCTCGAGGCGCCCGTTCCTCGCCACACCTCAGCCTCGAGACGCCCGTTCCTTTCTACAATTCAGTCTCGAGACGCCCGTTCCTCTCCACACCTCAGCCTCGAGACGCCCGTTCCTCACCACACTTCAGCCTCGAGACGCCCGTTCCTCTCCACACCTCAGCCTCGAGACGCCCGTTCCTTTCTACAATTCAGTCTCGAGACGCCCGTTCCTCTCCACACCTCAGTCTCGAGACGCCCGTTCCTCGTCACACCTCAGCCTTGAGACGCCCGTTCCTCGTCACACCTCAGCCTTGAGACGCCCGTTCCTCACCACACCTCAGCCTCGAGACGCCCGTTCCTCACCACACCTCAGCCTCGAGACGCCCGTTCCTCACCAAACCTCAGCCTCGAGACGCCCGTTCCTCACCAAACCTCAGCCTTGAGACACCCGTTCCTCACCACACCTCAGCCTCGAGACGCCCGTTCCTCACCACACCTCAGCCTCGAGACGCCCGTTCCTCTCCACGCCTCAGCCTCGAGATGCCTGTTCCTCGCCACACTTCAGCCTTAAGACGTCCATTTCCTGTGCCAGATAGTGAATAAGACCCAAAAGGGAGACCATTTCAAGGTTCGTGCTTGTTGAAAAGGTTAAATGTTGAGGCAGCGTCGTCAGAAGAGCCAGGCAACACCTCCCGGGTCGCCGGCGTCTCCCTCTAAGCGTTCGGTGTGTGCCATGATATTCTCCTTCCTGCGCAGCTACTTGTGTCCTGCCGAGGTGGGCTCCATGAGATTTGTCCTGCTGTACGTTAATTTCATCTACGCCGTTTTGCTTATCGCCGTGGTCATCTATATCGGCCTCAAGTACCGCCAGACCACTCCGCCTCCCGCCACAGAGGTCGACTTCTTCTATGACCCCATGAACTAAGGGACTTGCTGCTTCTTTCCCTGAGGATTCCAAAAACTTGTAAAGCTCTTTGGAATACTTGTGAGGAATAGCAGGAGGCAGGAAAACGTAACAGATTCTAGACAGTGATCAGTACTTTGTAAGGAAGTCTGGCACCAACAAACACATGACTATTTCATCACATCTTTTTACACGTTGATCTCTTTCTATGTGTGTATAGTGGAACGAACTGCAAACCTCGTCGTGATTTTGAAACTGACACCAAACTGTTACAGCACTTCTGCACCATGGCCTCCCGCACGCGTTCTCTCCTCCAGATGGAGTTCACGCCTCCCTCAGGCCTGTGTAACGAGCTGCTGTTGTTGGTCGTCCTCTTGTTAAGCTTCGTACTGTGTCTCTTTACAATGTGGAACCTCACGCACACCGCCATCACGCTTATCCTCAAAGCCCCGACTGAGGCGCTCCTCCCAAAGGATATCTGGAATCCTTCCTATAATTCAATTCCTGTGTCCTTTATCCAAGACTCCACGACTTGTGTTTACGGCAGAACATTGCTGCATGGACCTGCTCATCGTGGCTGGGCGAATTGCACCGACTGGCAGGTGTCGGTTTGCCCTGCTCCCAGGCCAGTGCCAAAATTAGTCCTACTCAGATAATAGTATATACTAGGAGCTTGGATACCATTCGTAATGCAAGACGTCTTTCTTTCACAAGACATCCGTGAGCAGTCATGATTCCTCGCCATCAAAGAGTCTCAGCACTGCACAACGCAAAGGCATCAGTCGCTCCATTTGCAAAGTGCTGCAACCCAGAACATCCTTTGTCAGGAGGTCCAAGTCCATACACTCGTGTTTACCAAGGGTGGCGGTACACGAGGCTGGCAGCACACTCCCTAAACACCACACACACACACACACACACACACACACACACACACACACACACACACACACACACACACACACACACACACACACACACAGAGGAGGTAATCAGAGCGCACAACTCCACTTTCTTTCCCTGCAGGCCACGGGAGGATGACCACAGACGCGCATATTTTCTGTTCAGGAATGCCCGCCGCCGCCTGTCTTCATCTCCTCCAGACGCTCGGGCAGAGGTGCATTGTGGCCTCCATGACCGCCGCTGCCTGGATGACATAACTGTCCCTTTAACTCGGAGGGCGTGAGAGTTCGCGTTGTGAACAGTGAAAGGGGCGGCAGCAGAGAGGAAAAGGTGCACAGAGCTTCCTGCCGCGTTATCGCTGTTGTGGTTGTCCACGGAGGTTCCTCACTTCACGTGAAAACCTCGGGGCTGGAATAGATGAACCTCACACCTCCTGCCCTGCGTCACGCCCGTCACAGTGTTGCATCTCGAGCCACGTGGATTCGATGGGAAAGGCGCTTTTTGTTGCGGTGTAGACACAAAGGATTAGAAATTGAAAGACTGGTAACACTGAAAAAAAAAAAAAAACGGCGTGGTCAGTGCGTGTCGGGCCAGGCGGGGTGCAGATGTATGATGCTTCCTCACGTGAGAGAAGTTTTGTCCCCTGTCCCTCGCCCCGTGCCCTATTTCCCACTACGATACGATAAGGCTACAGTAAGGGCGAGGAGAGGGTGTGGATTGAGCTCAGGGCAAATGATAATGGTGTGGCAGGCGGCAAATATGGCGGGTCTGCTCGCATGTGGCAAGCGACGAGTTAGCGTAGTGAGAAGAGAAAGACGGTACAGTTGTAGCGTAGCCAGTGCAGGGGGAGGGCGCAGGTAAACATGACCTCCTTTGTTACACTCGACACAAGGGCCTAGACGTGGAACTCGGTCCTAAATCACATCAAGAAGAACCAGTGAAGCCACAGAGGCGCGCTTGTGATGTGTGGAGTGTGAGGCGTGGGCGTGGGGATATCGCACCCGTGGAAGTGGATTATGTGCAGGGTGCTGGTGACCGCTGCCTCCTCAACAGGTTGCTGGTGGAGTGTGGATGAGCTTTTCGGCAGCGGCGGTGAGCCACGGCCTCTCCCTTCCAGGCGGTTCTCACTTAAGGAAATATTAGCACCGAGGTGCCCTGGAATTACCCCGCTGCCCTCAGAGCCTTGGCTTGGCCGGCGCTTGTAGCCATGACACTGCCGCCCTGTGTGAGTGTCCTGCTGACCTGACTGAGAAGTGCAGTGAGGAACGAGCGGCCAGGAGGAGGATGGTCACTCGGCGGTCAGGGCGAGGAGACTTGGGCGATGCCTGAGGTAGTTATCCGGAGCGTGGGCGGAGGGCAGTACACCGGCAGCAACCAGCAGGGTTCGGCGCCCTAAACCTGCTGCTACTGAGGGTGTGAGGCGCGGCTGCGAGTACATACGTGTAGCTCTTATGGGCGTGAATCTAGACCCTCCCCCCTTCAAGCCTGGGTGTCCCGCCAGCCCCACGCGGCGAGGTAAGTCACGTCAAAACAATAGGTGACCGTGCCCTATTCTGTCTTACTTAGTCTTCTACGAGTTGCCCTGGGGGAAACTCTTTCTTACCGCGGTACTTAGTGAGAAAGTTCTTCTAGTGTCTCTGCATCACGGCTGTCAGTAGCTGTGAGGGAAGGAGAGGGGGCGTCTGTTGTGAGTGCAATGCATGCAGCCTGCAGGGAGAGAGTCGTCCGCTGGTGTGTGTGTGTGTGTGTGTGTGTGTGTGTGTGTGTGTGTGTGTGTTGCGGTGGTGAATGAAGGAGGATCCGAGAGGGGCCTTTGGGTACTTCGAGGTAATAAATTATCCAGTCAATCATTGCCGCCCCCCCACCGCTCTCTCTCTCTCTCTCTCTCTCTCTCTCTCTCTCTCTCTCTCTCTCTCTCTCTCTCTCTCTCTCTCTCTCTCTCTCTCTCACCCGGAACATATCTACTGAAGTCGCCAAGGGTTTTGGGAGTTGCTTGAAGACCTCAGGTGCCCTTGTCCTTGGTGCCGTCCTTGTATTGCCTCACTCACACACACAAAAGAACACAAGTGAATTATAAACAGCACAAGTAACACCACTTCTTGGCTCTCTGATCATTTAGAAGTAGTATTAGTGATGGTTCAGGAGTGTGTCTAGTTAGGTCTTCTAAGGTGACTGTGGGAATGACCAGAGGAGCCACACACACCGAGTTACTTTAGACACTGGTATGGATTTCCTCGTGGGCTAGAGTGAAAGGATGAATCTTTACCTCATGCTCTCTGGACAGGGCGAGGACCTCCATACAAGCCAGTGGTGATAACCCAGGTATTTCCTCGACGCAGGGTCGTGGCCGGCTGGTGCAGGCCGCCGGTCAAGTCTGCCTGCTACTGGTGTGCACAGTCGCTGGCAGACCGAATTTGGTTTATTCATTTCCAGTTTTGTGAGTCACTGCTGGTCACTCTCACCCGTGACCCCACCCCTGCCTGCCCCACCTCCCCCAAACCCTGCCCTGCCATGGTCTGCCTTCATTATCCGCTCATAAGGCGAAAGAAAACCCTGGTTGCTCCAAGCAGGGTTAAGCCAACAATCTGTAGGATCTGGCAGGTGGCTTGGTGCTCGTGGTGTTGTCCTCAGCCTCTACTTTTTTTTTTTTATTATTGTTCCTTTAAATGGTCTTGAAATATTTTTTACTTCACTATACGAAGAGTCATGAGTCGCTAATGTGAGGCCACAGTCGCGAGGAGAAGCAGTCAGCTCACAGCAGGTGTTTTTTCTCCACACCAGCAGGAGACTGCATGGCCAAGGCCCTCAAACAAACTCCCCCAAAAAAGCATCAAATGCCACTGGCAAAAAAAGAAAGCAAGACTGGATCAGTAACATCCATAAACATGTGCCGTGGTTGTCTTTATTCTGAGATGAGTGTGCATAATATATTCAGTACAGTATATTTTGTTTATTTGTTATCTCAACTATCAAAACTTTCTCTCCTCCTTTTCAAGTCTCTTATCACAGCAATGACCACTGAAGAAAGCGAGAGGGGAGAGAGAGAGAGAGTGGCAAGCGAGAGTACATAATAGAAACTGATCACCAGTAACTTTGTGGGTTCTGTTCATGTCAATAGATATGCTAATGGTGGACCAACTCGCCCAAGGGGTGAAAACAAGATGGAAAACCTTGATACAGGAACACAGAGGGGCGCACGCGTGTGTGAGAGGGTTGGTTGGCTGGCAGAGGGAGGCTGGTAGAGGCACAGGAACCTGTCTTGACTCCTCACTGACTCCGGGACGACCACAGCCACCAAACTAGGAAATGTGGTCGCCTCGTCCCCAGCCGTGGCGGAGTGTCCTGCGCGGGATGGTTGCGGCGGTCACGCTGGATCACTAACGGGGGTGACAGGTTTATGGGTGGCGGTGGGTGGCGGCCTGCTTGTGCCCCGACCTGCCTGGTAAGACACGGAAAAGTGAGCCTAAGAAGACACTCGCTACCTGTCTCGGGGATCAGCTTTGCTAGTGACTTACCTGTTTTTGGCCTCACCTGTTCGCTTATAGTCTTAACACTTGTAGCAGCTTCCTTGTTCCTCCCAAACACCCGTGGCGCACAGAGGCCACCAGGTTAAACCCGTGCAACGCGGACACACGCAAAAAAAAACGTATTAATTTAAAACTTGATTTCTCTGCATCTGTCGAGAGCAATGAGCATCGTTGTCACTTTGGTGTGTGTGTGTGTGTGTGTGTGTGTGTGTGTGTGTGTGTGTGTGTGTGTGTGTGTATGTGTGTGTGTGTTAATCATTGCCTAAACATCCTTGCATTGCTCCATACTAATATATACTCGTTCTAAATTACGTTAACGTGAAATGTGCATTTTTTCTCTTTTGTTTTATTTTCCATAATCTAATATTTCCATGGACCATCTTTCTCCTTGGCTACGATCTGTGTCTTACAAAAAACTTCTAAGACACTCATGCTCACAATCCATTCCTTTTGATAAGAGACAGATAATATTGATAAAAAGCGACGTCAGTGCAGCGATAGCGTCCTTCAGAACAAAAAGCGTGGGAGCAGCAGCGGCGGCGGCGCGAATCTGTGGCATACGGAAGGGATGGAAGAAGGAAGTGGCGGGATGTGTACGGCTGCTGCTGGGTAGGATGTGGGTGGGTGGATGGGTGGTTTCCTGCATAAGGATGTGACGCAACGCCAGGATCAGTTTCCAGAGCGTTGAGCCCTTCCTTCCTCCCCCCATCGCACCGCCACTCACCAAGGGCGCAGGGGTTGGCTGGGCGAGGAAGTAGTGTCAACAGAGCGTCACTGGAGTCTTAAGTTTGTGGCGGCGGCAGCGGTGAGGTTGTCCTGACCAGCAGCGTGAAGATTTTACGATTTTTGCCTCACTTTCATATTTTTTTCTTTAGCATCAGCTGTCACTGCTCTCACATCTCCACTCAGGTGAGAGACAGTGTGGTTACGTTACACCTGGCGAAACGGAGAATTAGATAACATTGCTGCACGTGTGAGAAAATCCCTGACCTGGTCTGCGCCCCTCTGTGTGTGTGCGTGTGTATGTGTGTAGATACGTACGTATATACTAACCATGCATAGGTTCGAGTTTAGAGCTCTGAGTATGCATAAGCACGTTCGTGCATACCAGTATAGACATTGTAAGGAAGGGAGACCCGTGTGTGTGTGTGTGTGTGTGTGTGTGTGTGTGTGTGTGTGTGTGTGTGTAATGCACAGCTAGGGTTTCTCTCCTCAAAGGGATCAAGAGAGAGAGAGAGAGAGAGAGAGAGAGAGAGAGAGAGAGAGAGAGAGAGAGAGAGAGAGAGCGCTTAGATAATAGGCTGGTAACATAACACGCAGACCTTCCTTTGCCTCTCACCCTTCCACCTCCAGTCTATGCCCATTCTTGCCTCCGAGCCCCCTGCCCGCCCTGGCCGCTTCTTCTTCACCTGTGTAACGTAGCTTGACAGAGGGCGCTGTGCTTGCGGCCACACGAGGGAGATTAATGCTTAGCAACACCACTCTTTGTCTCTCTTAAGACTCGACAAAAGTGGAGGCGGCAAGTGCCGAACATGCGCTTAAGAGAAAGAGTAAAGAAGAGCGCACAGCCACGCTCACAGAGATTCACTTTTTGTGTCACTGTGGAGAGGATCTTGTCTCCAGCCACACTTCACAATCCACTAACTCGAGCCTCCATCAGCCGGTTGCGCTCAGGGAGGGTGCGAGTGTCTCGGCCATGCCCACCACCCACCACCCCTTCCGTCGGCTCGGTGGGTTACGGTCTTTCTTCTGTCAGACAGCTACGTAGAGAGCCATGAGGCCACCTTATTAAGCTCAAGGTCTAAAAAATTAGTTTGTGTCCTCCACGGTGGCTTGTGAAGTGTGTGCCTGGGCCTCACACTCGCCGCATGAGAGAGTACCTGTGTGGCGGGTCGGGTGTGTGAGCCGCGGGGCTGAGAACAGGCTTCCCGTGGACATTTGGACTCGCCCCACAACCATGGCTCACTGAGTCACCTGTGCTTGGTGGCGGCATAAGGCACACCCTCCTCTCTTCTCAGGAGTTACCGGCAGTTTTCTGCAAACTTTTGCCCTAATGTATACTTTCTCTTAACTTTATGTGAGCTGTAAATTATCGTTGAAGGCTTGATGTACAAAGTAGCCCGCTTATTTGAGAATGTATATATTTAGTCTTACTTTTTTTTTCCGACGCTATTTTCCAAATTTTCATAGGCGTTGTAATATTATAAAGCAGAGATAAAGTAAAAGAAAAATACAACGCGAGGTTGTGTAGTCAGCAAGTTTGAGTCTCACGAGTGAAGGATGCACGGTGACACGGTGATATGCGGTGTGGCGGGGCCATGTGTGGGAACCTTAGTAGTTATTAGGGAGGCGTGTGGTGACGGTGAGTCAGGCAAGTGTGAGGGAAGGCAACGCCCACACCCTTTGGACACGGCCTCCCGCAGGAAGGAAAGGCAGGCAGGCACACGGCCATCCGCACGCCAGTAGTTGTGGAGGAGTTCTGTTTGCAGCGAGGAAGTTAGGTTAGGTCAGGTTAGGTTAAGTCTGCAGCAAGGAAATTTACCTGCATTGCATTTGAAAATGTTTAACAGTTCTTGAGAGTGAAGTGAGGAAGCACAAATATGTTATCAAAAGCAGAACATCAGGCGTTTTGCAAACCTACGAGCTTTTGGCTTTCATTATACCTGACAGGAGAAGCTAAGGTGCGGCACGCCCGGAACCAAACGACATGGCATGGGATGATGAGTGAAGGAAGGTGTTGTTATCCTCGATCATTGAAAAGCAAGAAAGTTTGCCTTGTCCCTTATGCATAATGTTTGCAGGCAGGTAACCCTACACCAGGACGGCGCCGCGAGGGCAGAGCGCGAGTGTTGTGCCAAGCAGAAGATTTACAAATTGCTGCAATTAGTTCATGTCAAAGTTTAGTTGGTGCCCCGCTAGGCTCTAGTCCTGCGGGGCGCCTCGGCAGAGAAGAGCTGCCACTCCTTCCTGTCTTTTCATTATCCAGCCTGCGCCGCCATTCGATGCAGACAGTAATTATTTCTTTCGCCGCTGCGTGTCGGCTTTATTTTGTCACGAGAGTTGAGACACGCTGTGCTCATTTTCAACCATCCTCCCGCACTCCTTAATCCTTTTTTTCCCGAGGGACCGCCCTTTGCCAAACCCTGAGCCGCGTGCCGCTCTGCCGGGAGGAGGAGAGAGTGAGGCAAAAAAGCTTAGCTCGTAAAATCTTTCTAATCTACGAGGCGCCATCCTCTTCTTGCCCTGTACTCCTCGTCCCTCCAGGCTGACGGAGCAGCATCCCCAGCCAGGACGAAGAGTCCTGCACCAAGAGGGGTCCGGGGGCCTTCAATCGGCTCAGCTGTAGACTACTTGAGCTCACGTGATGGAAAACAGCAACAGTCATATTTCGTCTTCCACACCGTTGTGCTGTATAATGCACACAACGTCTGTTGGATACGCGACCGCTGTGTCCGCTACTCACAACACCTGCCTGAGACTTCCGCCTGCCCTCTGTCCCCTCAACTGTTATCCTCTCTGCTCATCCTCTTCACGCAGAGTAACGCCTCATGTCTTCCCTTATTTAACCAGCTGTGTCCACTTTAGCTGGCTGGACTTGTCGATGGCGAGATTAAGGAATTATCATGCAATTACTTCTTGAAGACTTGCGTTGAAGTTAATGAAAGAAATGGGAAACAACGTTAGTATTTGTTTGTTGCTTCCCATAACGCGACAACCGTTTTTCAATGTATGCTTTCCCCAGTGGTCTGCTCTGCTCACTGTCTCACTTCATTGCCGTTTTCTAATTCTCATCTATTTATCCGTTTGTTACTTATGACAAAGTTTCCTATATTGGGAGACTTTTTGTTTAGTAGGACTACTGCAGCTCTCAAATTATTTCCTGAGATATAGGTAATCCATTAACGTTTAGTTTTCTTTTAATTTGTTTCATTGATTTTTCATTTACGAATTCCTGTCTTGAGTCAGGTAACATACGCAGTACTTGCCGTGCACTGGATGCTTGGCAGTACAGTGCGTGTGGGCAGGTGTGAGTGTGTAGGAGGAAAGAGGAAGACAGGTGAGACAGCAGCTGTCTATCCTACCCGTCTTCCCTCGCTCACCGTCCCTCCGCCAGGCAAAGGTCACAGTAGTGGTTTAACGATCTCCAGTACAGGCGAAAGGTCGACGGATTACGGCCAGCAGATACAGGTTCAGCTCGGGCCTCGTGTGTATCAGTGAGCGGGGGTGCTGGGAACCGAGCCGCCGCCGCCACCTGCTTCTAACACTGACTCGTATCACGACTGTAATTGAAATTTTCCTGTAACAAAGAACAGCAGTTCCCGACGAACATGTTGAAAGAACTATACATGCGTGAACTACTTATGGACCAAAACTTTT
>NC_059271.1:16627847-16642847 GCF_017591435.1 Portunus trituberculatus | reverse complement strand
TTTGACCTTTTTTAATTCTCTCTCTCTCTCTCTCTCTCTCTCTCTCTCTCTCTCTCTCTCTCTCTCTCTCTCTCTCTCTCTCTCTCTCTCTCTCTCCTTGTTCTCCCTCCTCACTCTCTGTTTCCCTTTGTTTTGGGAGAAAAGTTTATACGGTTGCTAATTGCGACTGGTCAGTCTCTCTCTCTCTCTCTCTCTCTCTCTCTCTCTCTCTCTCTCTCTCTCTCTCTCTCTGGCTTGCTTTCTCATTTTCATGGTTTATTTGTTGGATTGTTTAGAGAGGGGGAGTTGGTAGTAATATAGTAGTAGTAGTAGGAGGAGGAGGAGGGGAGGAGGAGGAGCAGCAGCAGTGAATAGCATACTTGTAGAAGTAGTAGTAGTAGCAACAGCAGTATTAGTATCAAATAAAATTCTTCCTTCTGTGGATGAAACTTTAGATAGTTCATTATCTTCTGAGGTTCCAGGAGACTGCAGGGACAGTGAGGGCGAGTGGAGGGAGGTAAGAGAGGAGGAGGAGGAGGAGGCGTTGTTAAGTTATAGACAAGCATCGTATAATAACTATTTAACGTTGAAGGAGTCTTGTGTATGGTGTTTCATTTTATAGTGATGGGGGTGGATGAGGTACCGAATAGGTGAATATTCTGAGTGGGGGCGAAGAAAGTGTTTATGGTGGAGGACTGTAGTGAAAGTGGTTGTATGTGGATGCAGTGTGGCGGAAGTGGAGGTGTGTGAATATTCTTGGATATGGTGACAGATGGGAAAGTATTGAAGGGGAGGTGATGATGGGAGACATGAGGGAGGTGGAGTGTGGTGGTGTGGTGGAGATGGTGATGATGGTGATGATGGTGGTAGGGATGGTGGTGTGGTGGAAGAGGGATGCAGGTCACCGCTCTCATCATTGTGCAAGTCATTTAGGCACACACACACACACACACACACACACACACACACACACACACACACACACAAATAATTTTATGTACACATGTGTACAGTATAGTTACTGCGCCCCGGTTACACCGCTTACACGTTCATGTACGTAATTAGAGACAGCGTTATTTACGTAAACTGTTGCACGTAGTGATTGTGCTGGCATTTCCCCTTCCTGTGTATGTGTGTGTGTGTGTGTGTGTGTGTGTGTGTGTGTGTGTGTGTGTGTGTGTGTGTGTGTGTGTGTGTGTGTGTGTGTGTGTGTGTGTGGATAACATTATGTACATTCTTTTTTCAGCTACAGTAGGGGTTTGCAAACTAATTTTCTAATCTGTTTTACTGTTATTATTATTCTTGCAACTACAACTACAACAACTACTACTACTACTACTACTACTACTACTACTACTACTACTACTACATCCAAATTTATCACCATACTTATCTCCTCTTTTGATTTTGATTTACGCACTTTACTACACTACAATAATTGCTTAAATACACTCTTGACATAACTTACTCTCGTCATAGAGAGAAAAAAAGCAAAAAAGATTACACAGAACTTGTACAGAAGATATAATGTTTCTTTCGTATATATACTTATCACACCGGAGGCATTCACTAGACATCCATTCATAATCACACGTTAATGATGGAAAATATAGAAGGTTAGTGTCGCCTTTACTGTCTTTGAGTAATAGTGTTGTAGTAGGAGGAAGCAAAAGTAGTAGTAGTACTAGTGGTGGTGGTGATGGTAGTAGTAGTATTAGTAGTGATGGTTATAGCTGTTGATAATGATGTTCTTGTTCTTGTCTTTTTTTTTTTTTTTTTATTGTTATATATGTATGTTCAGTAGGAGTATAGCAATATTGACAGTACAAGAGGTAATGGTAGTGGTAGTTGTTGTAGTTGTTGTTGCTGTTGTTATGGAACTTGCTATTGTTGTCCTTGTCATGTTAGCAGTTCAAAGTTGTAATGGTTACTGTGGTATTGAATGTGGTGTTGGATGTGGTGTTGGCGACGTGACACTTCCACACCTCCATGCACTAACACAATGGCAGTTGATGGATTTATTCTCTTTTTTTTCGGGCTTGTAAGTAGTAACTATTTTATTTGTCATTGTTACTGACGTGTTAGTTATGTTGACAGTAATGGCGAAGACGTGACACCTCCCACACCTCCATCCACACACATAATGGCGGGTGTTGGCGGTGATGGTAATTGGTAATGTCTTTCCGCCAGCCCCGTGACTCAGTGCTCGGATGCTGCTGCGACACTCCAAACGCTCTGAGGGACAGGAAGTTTTGGGTGTGGGAAGTGAATTTAGCACACACACACACACACACACACACACACACACACACACACACACACACACACACACACACACACACTAACTAGTATACCTATGTAATCTGCTACTTTTCCTTTTTTTTATGGTGGTTTCCTTTTTTTCTTTTATTTATGTAGCTTTGAAAAAATTAGAAAAAACTTATGAGAACACACACACACACACACACACACACACACACACACACACACACACACACACACACACACACACACACACACACACACACACACACACACACACACACACACACACACACACACACACACACACACAGACACGCACGCCCGGTAGCTCAGTGGTTTGAGCGCTGGCTTCACAAGCCAGAGGACCGGGGTTCGATTCCCCGGCCGGGTGGAGATATTTGGGTGTGTCTCCTTTCACGTGTAGCCCCTGTTCACCTAGCAGTGAGTAGGTACGGGATGTAAATCAAGGAGTTGTGACCTTTTGTCCCGGTGTGTGGTGTGTGCCTGGTCTCAGGCCTATCCGAAGATCGGAAATAATGAACCCTGAGCTCGCTCCGTAGGGTAACGTCTGGCTGTCTCGTCAGAGACTGCAGCAGATCAAACAGTGAAACACACATACACACAACACACACACACACACACCGCGTAGTGTAGTGGTTAGCACGCTCGACTCACAATCGAGAGGGCCGGGTTCGAATCCTGGTAAGCGGCGAGGCAAATGGGCAAGCCTCTTAATGTGTGGCCCCTGTTCACCTAGCAGTAAATAGGTACGGGATGTAACTCGAGGGGTTGTGGCCCCGCTTTCCCGGTGTGTGAGTGTGTTGTGGTCTCAGTCCTACCCGAAGATCGGTCTATGAGCTCTGAGCTCGCTCCGTAATGGGGAAGAATGGCTGGGTGACCAGCTGGCGATCGAGGAGGTGAATTACACACACACACACACACACACACACACTGTTCTTTGTCTCTCGTTTATTTAAATGTTCTGGAAAAACGACGATGAGAAACTTAATAATGCAGGGGTTAAAAAAGCACCTAAGGTATGCAGCATGTAGTAAATGTCACCTGTTGGCCACCAGCGCCCCGAGGCCGGCTGGACGCCGGCGGTACTCGTTCACATCCCGCAGGCGACGCAAGAAGGTCACACTGACGACGATCGAGTTTTGCTACGACGGAATTATTAGAGAGGACACAGGATTTTTCCTACTGTTGCCTATTCTACGTCGTTGTTGTTTTTTTCCTGCTCCCATTGTGTCCTTTGACTAAAAAAAATGGATGTAGTTAGGCTGGCTTTTACAAGAGGACAAGGTCAATAGCATTCAGGGTCTGCCACGTGTAAATATCCTTCTTTCTTGCAATTTTTCTTGTTTTCATGTTCTTATGAGTTATGGTGCCATAGTTATGTTGTCACTGCCGAGTTATTGAAGGGTTTTGCAGTAAGATAAGGTCAGTTTCATACAGGATCTGCCACGTATGGATTTTTGTTTTATTTTTTTTGTAATCTTTGTTATGTTTTCATGTTTTTTATGCGTCATGGCGCCATAGTTCTGATATTAACATGGTGTTAGTTTAGAGTTGTGAGAAAGCGGTACGTACACTCTCTCTCTCTCTCTCTCTCTCTCTCTCTCTCTCTCTCTCTCTCTCTCTCTCTCTCTCTCTCTCTCTCTCTCTCTCTCTCTCTCTCTCTCTCTCTCTCTCTCTCTCTCTCTCTCTCTCTCTCTCTCTCTCTCTCTCTCTCTCTCTCCACCAATATACTGCCGTGAGCAAGATGCGAATTTCCAACTTTTCAGCCACAAGCATTAGTACTGTATCACATAACCCTCCTTATTTATTTATTTACTTATTTATGTTGTTGTTGTTGTCGTTGTTGTTGTTGTTGTTTTCGTTGTTATTGTTATTGCTATGTATTTGATGATGTTGCTCTTGTTTTTGTTGTTTTATCCTTGTTGTTGTTATTGTTGCCTGTTGTTTGATTATTCTTGTTGCTGTTTGCTGGCCTGGTTTTGCTTGTTTGCTTGTTTTATGTTGTTAATGTTGTTATTGCTACTATGTGTGTATGGTTGTCGTTGATATTGTTGTCGTTGATGTCCTTGTCGTTGTCGTCCTCGTCGTCGTTGTTGTTGTTGTTGTTGTTGTTGTTGTTGTTGATGTTGATATTTATGTTTGCTGTTTATTTAGCAGCATTTTGTTATATACGAATATATTTTGTTTGTTTGTTTGTTTCTCTGTTATCATTACATTAATAATATGCATTGAAATCAACCACTATTTCATTCATTAGTTATTCACCACCACCACTCGTCACACACACACCTCTGAGAGCGACACCATGAGGTTTAGTGTTCAGCAAGACGGAAGTGTATAAATCCTACATGTAAAGGTAAACTGGTCCCGGCATCGGCATTTCCCCTTTTTTTTTTTTTTTTTTTTCGGCGGGAGAAGCAACAAGCGGCAACATAGGGGAAAGTGTCGATAGAAAAGGAACGAACAGTTATTTACTATACATACATACATACATACATACATCTGTCTGTCAGGGTTTTGAGGAAGCATCAACAGCTTCTTCCAATCATTCATCCTCCACTCTTCTGTCTTTCGTCTTGGCCACACCGCAGAGACACTTTACGGTCTCACCCCCTCTCCTTTCACTTCTCTGTTATGCCTCAGGGCTGTTCTACTATTCCAAAATTACCTTCCCGTTACTCTAATCGTTCACCTGTTATTTTCATGTATTCGGAGCATGATGTTTGTTAACTATTATGATACACGTATGCTGTTCTTTGTTATGTGGTGTGGTGTGGTGTGGTGTGGTGGTTCAGTTTGTTATGGTGCATTGCTGTGTGGTGTACCGAGCTCCTAGGTGACGGAGAGCAACTGGGAGAGGTGGTGGTTGTGGTGGTGATAGTGGTGGTGGGTGGGCCTCGCCTTCCCAGAGCCACATCCTGAAACCTGGCGCGTCTCGGCGGGTGAGTAGAGTGAGTCACCTGCCCCGACGGGTGGGTGTTGCGTCACCTGTGTGTGGGTGTGGGTGTGGGTGGGAAGGAGTGTGGCTGGGTGGATGGGTAGGCAGAGAGAGAGAGAGAGTGTGTGTGTGTGTGTGTGTGTGTGTGTGTGTGTGTGTGTATGTGTGTCAGGAGTTACCATCTTTCCCCAAGTACCAACCACTAAGCACGTTTTAGTGGCGGTCAGGTTGAATCAGCTTATATCTTGGGAGTCATGTGTCACATCCTTGGAGTTTCCTTGCCTTGCATCTCAACACCTGCGTGTGTGCGGCGTAAGGACCGCACACTATATACTTGAGTCTCTCGTATTTCAAAAGTACATAACATCATTTTCGTTCGCGCTCTTATGGTTTCCTTACGCTGACGGGGACAAAGTTTTGAGGTATCGTTGGGAATGTTTTTTTATGCATTTTTTTGGTGGTGGTAACATTAAGTTGTCAAAGATAAAGTGCAATTTTGTACTCAATTTCGAACTAACTCTGAGGAATTAGCACTTGAATATATACAATGGGCTCTTTTTTTTCAGTTTTGTTGCTCTGGCATAGAATTCTCATCACGTGAAAAAGTGGCTTCTCTTTCTAAGACGCAGAACGACAATGCATTGGTTTGAGGTGTATATAGCTGGCGAGGCTGCATTCGTGGGAAAACACACACACGCTTCACGGACCTTTCAGAAATCGTACCCTGTGTTCTGTGTTTTGATAGGGAAGCGGTGGTGTGTGATTGGCGCCATGTATAGGTGAAGGGAACGAGTGTCTGTTGTTGTTTAGTGCAGCGTTGCCTCGACCTTCGGAGTCCATTGACACAGTACTTACCCCTCAAAACACACACACACACACACACACACACACACACACACACACACACACACACACACACACACACACACACTAGTTATTCATCAATTTCGGCGGTGCGTAGTACGTGTCCCATCGTGGCCTGCGTAGCCTGACATACCGTTGCCCTTATTGAGATGTAACTGTGGCACGAGGGAGTGTGTGTACCCGCGATGCACGCCCCTGGACCAGCCATTGCCCACCTCTGAGGATAGAACTTTTTGTAATATATCTATGTCCGTCATGATTGTTTGTTCTAATAATTTTGCTTATTTTCAAGTGATTTACTCAGGTGTCATTTAGTTTCAGATTGAGTGCCGGTATACTTTGGATAGTCTCTCTCTCTCTCTCTCTCTCTCTCTCTCTCTCTCTCTCTCTCTCTCTCTCTCTCTCTCTCTCTCTCTCTCTCTCTCTCTCTCTCTCTCTCAAATCAGTACTACATCAAGCATTGCTGGAAATATAACAAAACGTAACAGAGTATCGTCCTTAGATTCATCTCATCATAAACTTTCTAAAATTGATGCATGGCTGGCAGAGGCTGATTTGACACCCTTGTTCCTATTTGCATGAGTTGCGTGCCTGGTGCAGCCGAGGCCACTTTTTCTGTATCTTATGTACTGAATCAGCGAGGCGGTGCTGTGGGGGCCGGGGAAGGGAAGGGGAAGAGGAAGAGAGCTGAGCTGTGCATCAGGCTTGGCTGCCTTCCATTTATTTGCTTTACCGAACAAGAATTCACAATCAACCCACGTGTGCTTGAGTTCGTTGACATCATGAAACCTTCGAAAATAACCAATATCAGCGCTCCCTCACTTAGTATGTTATTGTAGCATCAATTTACCTCTCCAGCCAAACTCCGAGTCCTGCTCTCGCCAATGACTAACGTACAGCTTCTCAAGGGACGGAGAGAGCGGGCACGTAAGCAGTGACGCAATGGGTCTTGTAACTGAGGTGTTTGTCCGCTGTGTAATGTGCGAGGTGATCGTGGCGGGGAAGGGACGGGGAGGGGAGATACTTGTTGAGCCAGGCTTCTCCCTCACTCCTGGTAATGTTCTTAATCTTTTTCCTCTTCTTTCCTTCTCTTTTTTCGTTTTTTGTAGTCTTTCTAGATACTTGTTGGAGCATCTTGTACACTTCCGTGCTGCTTCTTGATGTAGATTTAGTGGGTTAATGTTTGACTTCACACCTGATTCCGCGCTCTTGCCTAACGTGAAGGATTTATGTAAGATAATGTGCATGATTTGCGTTTTTAATAAGAGTCTAAATTGGCTTCATTTTTTTTTTTTTTTTTTTTTTTTTTTAACTTTAACATTATTTTTTGGTGGCTCGGATCACCGAAAAGATTTATGAACGATAGTTACCCCTATATATTGGCTTTGTGGTCTCCGTTTTCTGTGTTGATGGAGGAAAGTCTGGTGGCGGAGAGGGTGGGCGGCTGGGAGGGGCAGTGGGGGTCGGCGTGATCCCAGCAGCCAGTCTCCCTGCGTGATGGAATGTCCACAACCTCCGTGCGGCGTCCCTCCCAGCGCCTCGCCAGTGCCCTCGCCCCTGGTCCACCATTCATCCCGCCCACCCCCTGCCCTGTCCTGCCCTAGCCCTCCTCCCGCCAAACCCGGCCTGTGGAGCCACTCGTCCCTCACGCTTACACCGGACTGCGGGCTGAGTGGTCCCCGCAGCGGCAGGACGTTCATTTTCCCACCTGTGCCCCTCGGCCCCCTCCACTCCAGGCTCCCCATGCGCCTCACACGCCTCCGCCTCCGGTGTTCCCCAGGGCAGCTTGCTGAACGATCCCCCTCGCCCCTTAGATCTCACCCACCCAGCCACTCACCGTGACACACAAAGGGGTCCAAAGGTCACTCTCATTCGCCTGGGCTCGCCCGCCGCTCCTAACACCTGCCCGCCTCGCCTGGGTTCATGCGGGTCAGCGACAGCGACGATCGAGCTGTGATGCCGCCGAGTGTGTGGCCGCCCTAGGGCCGTCCTCTCGGCCTCCCCTTGAACAGTGACTTGGCCAGATTTGCTGCATCACCCGGACACCTTCTCTCCCCCTCTCCCCCTCCCGTTGTTCCCCTCACGACCCTCTCTGCTTTGCACCTCACCTCTCTTCTCCTCAGTCCTCACCTCTGCCGTACTCCCCTAAAACAAAGCACTGGAATCGCTGTACTTAGAGAGAAAGAGAGAGAGAGAGAGAGAGAGAGAGGGGGGGGGGAAGGAGATGAAGAATAAGATGAAGGAGAAGATGTATAGAGAAAAAAGAAAAAGAAATAATCTCAGATCGTGGCGTGTGTCGGGCCCTTCCATCCTCGCCGCTCGGTCAGCTGGCCCGGCTCTTTGTCTGGCAGGAGGAACTCTCGCCCAGCTGACCCGCGTTAAGAGGACCCAGGTGCCTCATTTCCGGCGAGTCCCGGTCACTGAGATCCCTGGTAGCCTGCGGAGCACAAGGGGGACGAGGAGGGAAGGAGGTCATGGCACGAAGGATGGTGGTGCTCGGGGCAGAGCAGCGTAAGCAGTGCGATTATAATGACAATAGTGGTGATGACGACGATGGTATCAGTGAGGGATGATAATTATAGTGCCGCTTATGCACGAGTGTTACGTGTTTCCTGTCATGAGACCTGTGCTTACAAAAACGATTCATGTGACCCATTTTTGCTGCCATTTCCTGCTGTCTCTCTTCTCGTGTTTCATCCTCAGCTCCTCCTCCCCCTCTTCTTCCTCCTTCTCCTTCACCCACTCACCTCCTCTACCGCTCTCCGCCCGACCATTCATCTCCTGCAGCAACCCTTCCCTCTTCTCTTCTCCATTGCAACCCTTCATTTACACCTCACAGTAGTAGTAGTAGTAGTAGTAGTAGTAGTAGTAGTAGTAGTAATGAAAGTGTGTGGGAAGGAAATGATGCGCGCTTGATTTTGTCGAAGATTTTGCTTCATTTATAAAGTAAAGACAATGTGAAAGTTTCTGAATGACATAATTTAGTATTGGAAATAGCTCTAAAATGCTCGCGCGTGCGCGCGCACACACACACACACACACACACACACACACACACACACACACACACACACACACACACACACACGCCCGGTAGCTCAGTGATTAGAGCGCTGGCTTCACAAGCCAGATGACCGGGGTTCGATTCCCCGGCCGGGTGGAGATATTTGGGTGTGTCTCCTTTCACGTGTAGCCCCTGTTCACCTAGCAGTGAGTAGGTACGGGATGTAAATCGAGGAGTTGTGACCTTGTTGTCCCGGTGTGTGGTGTGTGCCTGGTCTCAAACCTATCCCAAGATCGGAAATAATGAGCTCTGAGCTCGTTCCGTAGGGTAACGTCTGGCTGTCTCGTCAGAGACTGCAGCAGATCAAACAGTGAATTACACACACACACACACACACACACACACACACACACACACACACATCAAAGAGCCGCCGTCATTGTATCTGAAAAATGCAAACTCCACGTGCAACACATGCTGCTGGGAAAACCTCACTTCTTCTCTTACACCACATGACCAGACCTTCCACTGCTGTGGCTACAAACGTTACGGGGAAATGTAAGCTAGTTCTTTCTACTGCCTGTTATTGTATACTTCAACTCATTACTTGACATCATAATTGAGATAATCCTACACAACTAAAAGGAAAAATGACGCAATAGGAAAAGACAAAGGATAGAAGGAAAATGTGATAGAGACACGGAGAAAACAGAATAACATTGTATTTCCCAGAAAATATGTACTGTATCAGCAACTTTTTTTTTTCCTCCATTAAATAAACACAAACTTCTACTTATTGTAAGCCTTAGTTATTCGAAATGGTATTCATGTTAATATAATTGCCTCTCTAAAACCATAGCATTATATGTAGCCACTTTTATGTAACTCATATATACAATACCTACAAGTTTTCGCTCTCATTCAGTGATATCATTGCATTCATAAAACTGTATCTTATATTTATTCACTCTTAATAAATAGCAGCTCATAGATACACAACCTTCAAGTTTGTTCTCACTTAGCGTACCAGAAATAGAGTAAAGCACATATAAACACATGGACAGCGGTGGAATAGTGGATGTGACTCAGAGATGTGTTGTGCCGAACGAAGGCAGGAAGGAATATCAAACTAAGGCTCACACTCTCACGCTCAGCATCTCCCTCCCTTATAGACCTCCTTCAGTCTTTCCAATTACCATGCAAATAGTGAAGGGAAGGTAGCCTTGGTGGTGACGAATATCCACTTTAGCAAAGCCTTGGCCATGAGAGGGTATAATGGGAGGAAGAGTTGTTGTTAGGGAGAAAAGAGGAGGAGGAGTGTTGAAAAACAGAAGAGACAGACAGGATGTGCCTAGGATATACGAGTATATCCTACAAAAACCAGGGATGTGAAAAGGAGGGGGAGAAGGATGGGAGACAGAGAAGAAAAAAAAACGACGAAATAGGAGTAGATAGAAAGGAAACGAGTAGAGGAAGGAGTGAGAGTGGGAAAAGTAAGCAGCGCAACAGAAATTGGAATAGAGGTCGGAAACAGGAGAATAATATAAGAGAAAAATATAGATCAGATAATAATGATGCAGATGGGCTGTGTATAGGAGAAAAATCACAAAAAATACGAAGAGAAAAAAAAAAAGGAAAACAATGTCAAATAGAATAAGAAAATGAAAAAGAGAGAAAGGGAAACTATACAAAAATTATATAATAAACAAAAATGTATTAGAGATGACGTTTATGTAAATATGTTTATGGAAAAACGGCCAAAATGGGAACAAGATGACGAGAGGGAAGGAGAGTAGAAGGGAGGGGAGCGAAGTGAGGTGATGCAGCGAAAGGCATGATGGGAAAGGAAGGGAGACGTGCGCAAGGTTAGCGGCGTCTAGGCCACGCATCTGCAATTCATTAGGTGTCGTGATAGACTTCCCCTATTTTGTGGCGATCATTTTCATAACTCGCTTTCTCCCTGCTGCGTGAAGTTCTTGCTGTAGTTGTCGTCGTTGTTGTTTTTTATCCTCGTCTTTGTCGTCCGGATGTGTGTGTGTGTGTGTGTGTGTGTGTGTGTGTGTGTGTGTGTGTGTGTGTGCGTGATTATTTACTCAATGTTAGGAAATCGTAGCGTCAGCAAGGGTTGGTGGGTCGTGTTGTTTTTTATCCTCGTCTTTGTCGTCCGGATGTATGTGTGTGTGTGTGTGTGTGTGTGTGTGTGTGTGTGTGTGTGTGTGTGTGTGTGTGTGTGTGTGCGTGCGTGATTATTTACTCAATGTTAGGAAATCGTAGCGTCAGCAAGGGTTGGTGGGTCGTGTACCACAAAGGACAGCGTGGAGAACATGCGTGTCGCTCCTTCTGGTGTGTGTGTCTGTGTGTGTGTGTTAAAGGATAGTCTAATGGGGTGTTCACACTTCTCGTAACGTTTCATAATATCGTGATACTGGGAGATGCTAACGATTTTTTTTTTTTTTTTTTTTTTTTTTTTTTTTGAGCGTGGAGAATTACTTCGATGAATTTATGGAAGAGCTTGAAAATAAAGAATAAGTAAACAAAGAACATCATGTACGTAAGAATGACTCAGTTGACTCCGTGTTGTTTTTTGTTTTTGGTTTTTTTGTTTTTTAATTGTGTGTGTGTGTGTGTGTGTGTGTGTGTGTGTGTGTGTGTAAGGGCGTGTTTACGAAGGAGTCAAGCATTATTGTACACTGCCATTGTTAGTAGTGTTCCTGAAGTCATTTGGTTTGCTCGTAATCTATCAGTTGTCAGAAGAGTTGAGATGAAGGGGAAAAACCCTGAGCAGTGGAAGTGTCTATGATATGTTACTCCACTTCTGATAACGGCTGTGAACTGTGAGCTGAAGAACAAAAGCACATAAATGAATAAGGAAAAAAAAAGGAAAGATGAGGGCAAGGAAGAACGTAAGAAAGAAAAAGGAAAAAAGAAAGAGGAAAAAGAAGAAAGGATGGGCAGGATAAGATAAAAATAAACTCCGGATTAGTGAACTTTTAGTAACGTTCTTTTTTTTCAAACGTTTTGATAAATTACACAAAGGTTGGAAAAAATCAAATTGAACTCTGACGCACTGCTTTGGTCGTTTCCGTGTCCCTTCCTCTGCCACAGGGACAGGCTCACTGACCTGTGTACAAATGTGTGTTAGTCGTCCCTCACTTCCCTTTCCCTGGCATGGCGCGCGGATCTAAGCCTCTGTGTGCCAGTATGTATCAGCATTGTTCTTTTATTTCATCGTTTGTCGCGGACGTGACTCTTCATGTAGCGAATGCATTAATCACATCACACTGAATAGGAATGCTTTGTAACATTAAACAGCTGGTGTTATTCGTTGAAACAGAAAGGCTGTGTATGGAAGTTAGATCACAAGACATTTTCTCTGTCCGTGGTTAAAAGTCTTGTGTTTCATCTACTGTGTGTTATAAATCGTCTTCTACCAATACGTGTAAACTAAGACATTGTATTATTAGCCCCCTGAATCTGACAACATTTTTTTCATATCCTTACCTGGTCAAAGATTAGAATATTTTATGGAGGTTTATTGGTTACTGTCTTATTACAATACCAATATCTTCTGCTCCATCAAAAAGCTTTAGTTTCATACAACTCTGACTATTACAGTAGACTATTTCAGTGAGTTCCAAAGGTTATTCAGATTTTAAGGGTTAATAGCACTTCCTTCATCCATTTTTGTGGTGTATACTTCACTTTATCACTTGTTCCCTCAACCCTTTACTCGTTGTAATGTTGGTGATTCCATGTTGATTCTCATGAGTGTGTATCTGTCAGGGCACAGAATTTGATGTTTGATGATGTGTTGTATGTAGCGTGACTCAGCGTTGTCTGTACTAACGGTGATTTTATTTCCTCAACAGGTGAGTGGAGCAAGTCTTTGGGCATGCCGGCAGCGTGTTCAGGTAAGACCTCACATGTTGCGCTCGAGCGGCACGCGTATGAATGAAACAAAACGAGGGATATCTTATTGGCACACATTCTGAAACATTTTGCACTCTCACCACGTCTATTTTTTTAAGGCTACAGAAGTGATTATTCAGATTCTCACGAGTGTTTCTCCAGTTGATAATGAAGAAATCCTGTTAATCTATCAATAGAACCATGAAACACCCTAAAAAATGTTGTCACTCCATCTATAGCCTTATGTAAGTAGCGGAGGTGCGACGTAAAAGTGTTTCAGCATATGGTTCATTACCCCCCCACCAAACACACATACACACACACAGTTTGAAAAGACACATGTGTTCTGTTCATGAGTCAGCGTTGCGTTGAAACTATGTGGCATCTTTGGTTGAGTCGGTGAGGCCCCGAGAGTAGTGAGCCCTCCTCCTGCGGCGCCAAAACCAAAGGGTAGCCGGCAAAAGTCCCTAATGAACAGCCGCCACGCGTTGTCCCGCAGGCAACACATTGTTTAAGGATAGAAAGGACAACGGCAGCAGCGGGAAGGATCGTGGAGAAGGGGGAGGGGGTGAGTCAAGGCGGAGTGAGGTAGAGAAGGAAGCAGCGGTTGGCACTTCCTGCGTGTGGTGCCGGCAGCTGGTGACACTCTACACTTCTTGGCCCACCCACTCCCCGCCTCCACTCCAACCACTGGCACGCGCCCCTCCTATCTCATCCGGTCGGTTAGGGCCACGTGGTGTTGTGAAGGGAGGGTGTAGAAGCACCTCACCGCTGGGTCAGGGAGGCGGGAGGCTGTTTGTTGTTGCCGCACGACCCTTAATGGACAGCACCTCGTCAGATTAGTTTTCCTTGAATCTTCTTACTTCATCTGCGAATTGAGAGGAAGGGGAGGCTTCGCTTTGCTCAGAAATAGGAAACTAGAACAATTAGTAAGGCCTTTCTTCTTATGCTTCTTCTGTTTCTGTTACTACTTTCACCACGTCTTATTTCTTCTTCTTTTTTTTTTATATATATATACCATGTGGGCTTTTCACGGAAATTTATGGGCTAAAGGGGATACTTTTTAGGGTACCTTCTATCTCAAAGCCCACCCGCTAGGAAACCGTTGCCCTGAGTAAGGAAGCCCAACCTACACTCAGACCGTGGACAGGATTCGAACCCGTGCGCTTGGAGACCTCTAGGATCCCAAAGCACGCATCTTCTTCTTCTTCTTCTTCTTCTTCTTCTTCTTCTTCTTCTTCTTCTTCTTCTTCTTCTTCTTCTTCTTCTTCTTCTTCTTCTTCTTCTTCTTCTTCTTCTTCTTCTTCTTCTTCTTCTTCTTCTTCTTCTTCTTCTTCTTCTTCTTCTTCTTCTTCTTCTTCTTCTTCTTCTTCTTCTTCTTCTTCTTCTTCTTCTTCTTCTTCTTCTTCTTCTTCTTCTTCTTCTTCTTCTTCTTCTTCTTCTTCTTCTTCTTCTTCTTCTTCTTCTTCTTCTTCTTCTTCTTCTTCTTCTTCTTCTTCTTCTTCTTCTTCTTCTTCTTCTTCTTCTTCTTCTTCTTCTTCTTCTTCTTCTTCTTCTTCTTCTTCTTCTTCTTCTTCTTCTTCTTCTTCTTCTTCTTCTTCTTCTTCTTCTTCTTCTTCTTCTTCTTCTTCTTCTTCTTCTTCTTCTTCTTCTTCTTCTTCTTCTTCTTCTTCTTCTTCTTCTTCTTCTTCTTCTTCTTCTTCTTCTTCTTCTTCTTCTTCTTCTTCTTCTTCTTCTTCTTCTTCTTCTTCTTCTTCTTCTTCTTCTTCTTCTTCTTCTTCTTCTTCTTCTTCTTCTTCTTCTTCTTCTTCTTCTTCTTCTTCTTCTTCTTCTTCTTCTTCTTCTTCTTCTTCTTCTTCTTCTTCTTCTTCTTCTTCTTCTTCTTCTTCTTCTTCTTCTTCTTCTTCTTCTTCTTCTTCTTCTTCTTCTTCTTCTTCTTCTTCTTCTTCTTCTTCTTCTTCTTCTTCTTCTTCTTCTTCTTCTTCTTCTTCTTCTTCTTCTTCTTCTTCTTCTTCTTCTT
>NC_059271.1:16617847-16622847 GCF_017591435.1 Portunus trituberculatus | reverse complement strand
GACCTGGTCAAGAAAGGTGTGTACACTACTGTCGTGCTCCTCGCTGCGTCGCCGACACTGGACGCCGGTGGACGTGGTGTCGGGCTCACTGTAGACTAACACTGTAGAGGCGAAGCTTGTCGGTGCGTCGGTGTTGTGGTGTGATCTTGTGGGACGACCCTGCACGCACCAGTCCCGAGACACACCTGTCATTACACCTCCGTGACACTGGGCAGAATCGGCCACCACGCACGGCTCGCTGCTCGCTGCCAGTAGTGTTGATATCACTCACACCTCTCACGTGTCGCATGACGATGAATAAATACATTTTATTCGTTTGCTTATCTATTTATTTATTGCTTGTATTTCATTACAGTGTTTTACTAGTTGAATGTTTAGATAACAAGATGTTTACTTGTAGTCTTCACAAACACTTGTGTTTCGGTGTGAAGTTTGCAGATGTGCAATGCCAAGTACACAAACATGTTGCAGCTGTTTTAAACCAGTGTTGCATGTACAACGCCAACTTGTGATGGCTGTGAAATGTCTCAGCAGTTATTCATTAAGACTGTAAATCATGCATTTGAAAGCTGCGGACTGACAGGCTGCGGAGCAGTCTCGTTTCACTTATCAAAGATGACAAATAAAAAAAAAGTGTTACTACCGATAGGAGAGCACTGTCTTTGCGGAATGACGTAATACCGTGGTGGGCGAAGAGGAACTGTTGAGAGGCCCTGTGCTGGTGAGGGACGAGGATGCCCGGCACTGGGAGATGAGAGCGAGAATCGCAGGGCAGCTGAAGGGACATTCTGGAGATGGATGTGTCGTCAAGGGAGAGTCACCAATAAGTTAGTTGGCGCACACTATCTCTGCCATTTTCGAGGGTTACTAGCCGCTGCCACCCAATGAACCTTGAGGTGAAAGAGGCGAGGAGACAGGTGCAGCCAGATTCACTTGCAGGACGGTCCCGCTGAGAAGATTACCAAAGACTCTCAATTTCGGCGCGATACATCTTAGGGCACCGTCGGAGCACGAGATTGATAGGCATGTTGCGGGGCGGGGCAGACATTGAGGGATACTGTTGACAGCGAGTACGAGCCTTGCAGACCTTGCTTGAAGTATGTAACCTTTCAATGCCTTAGGGGAATTTAAACAGTAAGGCAGGGACACCAGTAGTGTGGCACCGCACAGTACGCTGGTCATTACTGTACAAAAGTAATGTTAACACTATGACGTTACACAGTACATAACATATTGTACAGGTAAAGACAACAGTAAATATGTTCCTTTTACATTCTTTCTAATTCCTGCCATTGATTGAAGGAAAATGCTACATGATATTCTTCCTGGCTGGATTCAATATAAGAGAAAGAATAGTGATTGCAGAGTTGTTTTTAAGACATGAACGGTCACTTTCACCCTCTATGCATTATTGTGCTGTTCCAATATATTGACTTTAAGCTGTTCATTTTTATCCCTATCACGCAGTTCTTATAGAGAAAAAGCGGGCTGCAAGGTTGTGGCCTTTAGCTGGGACGCTCGTGCAATTATTCATCAATAGTAGTGCAGTTTTTTTTTTTTTTTCGTGTTCTCAGTGTTTTGAGTATCCAAGGGAAGGGTGGAGGTGATAGGCGGGGTGACGGGGCGCGGCACCAGCCTTGACCCCCGGTGGGGTAAACGTGGCTCTCCACCGCTGCCTTTATTTATGATGTTACTGTCAATAGCAGTAAAAGCTCCATGAAAGTCAGTTGATTGTATTGTAAGGAAGTTTTTCCTTTACACTTTGGAATTAATGTAATGTGTGTGTGTGTATTACCTAGTTGTATTTACCTAGTTGTAGTTTTACAGGGCCTGGGCTTTATGCTCGTGTGGCTCCGTCTCCATATCTACACTTATCCAATTTCTCTTTAAAACTATGCACACTCGTTGCTGACACCACTTCCTCACTCAAACTGTTCCAAGTCTCAACACATCTTTGCGGGAAACTATATTTTTTTAACATCTCTCAGACAGACATCTTCCCTTCCTCAGTTTCTTACTATGCGATCTTGTGCTTCTAATGTCATATTCTTCTCTCAGGATTAGTTTCTCATTATCCACGTGTGTGTGTGTGTGTGTGTGTGTGTGTGTGTGTGTGTGTGTGTGTGTGTGTGTGTGTGTGTGTGTGTGTGTGTGTTTACCTAGTTGTATTTACTTTATAGTTGTAGCATACGGGAAGGAAGCTATGCGTGTGCTGTCTCGTCTCTGTTATCCCAAAAATTATCCAACGTATGTGCTCTCCTGGTGACATATCCTCTATAACAATTACTTTTAAGTCTTTCTTCGTGTTTCTTTTCTGAATGTTTTCTTCTCCAAACTTAATAGATTCCGACTGGTCTATTTTGGCTTTTCCCAAACTCCAATGCGTTGCATTTTCTTGCATTGAACTCTATTTTCTATTTCTTACTCCATCTGTAGCTTTTGCTTAAGTCCTCTTAGAGCAAGTCACAGTCCTCATTTTCCTTCATCTGTTTCAGGATCCTCGCATCATCAGCAAACAGACTTGTGTAACCTTCTTCCTCTTCAGCTATATCATTTATGTATATTGCAAACAGTATTGGAGCCAAAACTTATCCCTGAGGAAATCCACTCTAAACTCTTTTAAATGTAGATGTTTCGTCCCTGTCTTTCAGAAAATCCTCCATCCATGCTAGCAATCTTCCTCCTAAGCTTTCTTCTCTGAATTTCCACACAAGTCTGTGTGTGTGTGTGTGTGTGTGTGTGTGTGTGTGTGTGTGTGTGTGTGTGTGTGTGTGTGTGTGGATCAAAACATCTCAATCGCGGAACCACAGCAGGCAATATCACAGGCATAGAATATCCGGCGGCGTCTGAACCGAGCTAGCCCGTCTGCGTCCCTGAGGAAGCTGTCGATTTATGGATTTGGGAACTGGCGGGGAAAGGCTGCCGTGATATTCCAGGAGTGATGAATCTTTTACTTAATGCTTCGAGCGTCTCCTTTGGTTATAGTATCCTCAAATGTTTGCCGAACGAGAGCGACAGAAGGAGGTCACGTGGCGCAGTGGAGATAGAGAACAGCCTCCCCCCTGTCTTTTCATTCGCTCAAGGCTCGTTAAATTGGGTGAGGACGCTACAGTGAGGCCGCTATAGAATGGGACCTTCTTATATCATTCACGTGGTAAGGGATACCCAAATGTATATCAGGATGGGAGGGGAAGAAATAGAGATCATGAGAGGCAGTCAATGGTACCCTGTGTTCCATTATTTGTGTTTAATCATGAGTTGCGGATTGTATGACTTCTAGATGAACTGTTTGTTGTGTCAGTGTCGTTGCTACACACACACACACACACACACACACACACACACACACACACACACACACACACACACACACACACACTTTACACTTTCCCACACAGACCCTTCGCCACTTGAAAATCTCGTGCCAAAGCAAATCGATGCGTGAAATCGTAAACTTTTCCTGATTTTAAGTGCACAGGTTCATTGATATTGATTTGCTTGAGTGGGTGAGCTGTAAAAGCCTTCCTTGTTCCCGCCCTGGTTTCTGTACCGTTATTATAGAAGATTTAGGTGAACTATGATTTCTTAATAATTATCAAGTTTTTAGACAAATATTTGTACTACAGCTTCTTATTTTTTTCTGTAGATCATAAAAGACATAATCATACTTCTGTTGCCTCACTTTTTCCTGGCGTCCATACAAGTTATTTCTTTCACTGTGCCCCAATGATAATAATAAACGAATTTGGTAGAAAAAGAGTTCGTATTTTCTTGCTCTATGTTGAAATGTTACTTTGTCTGGCGCTCATACATACCCGGAAGTGGCATGTAACCTTTGTGACTATAAGTATCGAGGAAGAAATGTGACACTGGAGGGGGAGATGGCGGTGAGGGAGCTCCAATGAATATGCATGTAATTTGAAGTATGATAACCACTGCTATATTTGCTACCACAAAAACCTGAAGTCTTTAAAGGTTTCAACTACTACTACTGCTAATACTGATACTACGTTCTTAAATCTACTATACCTAAAAGTAAAAGAAAGAATAATAGAGTAGTAATCCCTCAATTAAAGAGTTACGTAAAGACACACACACACACACACACACACACACACACACACACACACACACACACACACACACACACACGTCAGATGATCCGTTTTAGTTAACTAGACCATCAATTGTTTATGGTGAAGGTGAGCCATGACCTTTCATCAGGAGTTTGGTAGTAGTGTCATCATGGCCTTGGCGCGGTGTCTTGTAGCGTCCATTGTGGCTGCAGACAGAGGAGGAAGAGGAAGGAGGAGGAAGAGTTACAGACACAGAATAAGAGAAAAACTAGTGGAGTAATACTATTCAGATTGCTAGTGCGAGGTAAGAGGGAGCTTTATACATTCATTTGGCAAATTTATAGCTTGAGATAATGTGGAAATATTAGGTAAGATAGGAAGAGGAAGAGAGATTAGGAGGGTTTTTTCTAATCAGATTATTACCCACATGGTACAAGTTTATGGATGGGAATAGGGAAATAGATGGGCGTACAGCTTCCATTATTTTTTTATGTTCTTATACACTCGCAGATAAAGGAGAGAGAGAGAGAGAGAGAGAGAGAAAACTGGTGTCATAATCCTAATCAGATTAGTGCTAAGTCAACAGGAACCTTCGAAAATAAAGTAGAATCAGGAGACAAATTTAAGTATGAGAAAAATATAGAGATAGAAAAGTTTTAAACAGGAATTGCTGCGTGTAGACCCGAGAGATAGAGAGAGAATGTAGGGGCATCTATATTACAGGTAACACGATCGCTGCGATGATTACAGTGAACCATCTTTTCTTTCTATCCCTTTTTTTTTTTTCGTGACCTTTCCGTGAAGCTTCTGGCGAGGAGGCGTGTGGGGATCCAAGAGGAGGACGAGACTAGAGACGAGAGGCAGGGACGGGAGGCAGAGGAATGAGGAGAAATCTTTCAGTCTCTCTGGGATGGCTGTTTGACG
>NC_059271.1:16582847-16612847 GCF_017591435.1 Portunus trituberculatus | reverse complement strand
AGCGTGTCGTCACTCTCCATAGTGTGTGGCAGTGTGTGTCGGGCATCCGCTTGCCTCAGTTGCTCCAGTGTCACTCCTCGATTGTGTCGTGGCAGAATGTGAGATCAAGCATTGTAGTGGGTGCGCAGTGCATAAGTAGATGATTGAAATGCAGCTGCAGGGCCCCTGCTCCCCGACTCCCGTCAGGAGACGAAAGAAGTCGGGGATCAGCCTGGTTAGGCCCTTCAGTAACCTGAGGCGCTCGATTCGATCGTCCCTCCATCTTGACCCGTCCTCGCCCACCTCTCCTGTGCGTATGACGGGCTTCTTATTAGACTTGGGCAGCCCCACTATCCGTGAGGACGAGCAGCCGCCCATCTTCAGCAGCCCGCCCATCGACGTGCCCAGCGAGGACAGAATCTCCCTTGGTTCTAGCCAGGAGTGTCGGGCGAGTCCGAGCACCACGTCACTGGACTCCCCCACGGCAAGCGCGTCTTCCGCCACATCATTAAGCGGATCTGTTCAACTTCAACTTTACGATGAACAAGGTCTGGAACAACCCATGAGCTTGCTAACCATGTCCTCGTCTAGCAAGGAAGACGTGGCACGCTCGAGGGCACTCAGCTTCACCACCCTACGGCGGCGACGCAGTAGCAAGACTCGCATGACACGATCTGCTGAAATGAGCCGACGGTCATGGGAGATGGAAGACTGGGACACAGAACTTCTACCAGTACCGGACTATTGCCGCCGAAACACTTACACCGACAATGCTTTCTTCGGTAAATCAAATCAGCCCTACGACCATCCGAGGGACACGTCGCCCAACAGGCCACTCTCCTCCTTCGGCTTCCCAGGTACAGTGTGCTGCCCAGGGTAGAACCTATAAATGCGCCCTTCTTGTGATAGGAACCTAAGCATCTAATTTTTATGTATTGAGATAGGCCTATAGGTTAATAATACACACACACACACACACACACACACACACACACACACACACACACACACAAATATAGAACAATAGATAGACCGATAGATGAATAGATCTTTGTAGACTTGAAAAGCACGTCATGGATACAGATAATTTGTATCACACAAGTTATTGAACCATTATGTGTAAGTAGGCATATGCAAAGTGAGCACTGGCAGCTGTAAACAAAAGAAATTATCATTTCCATTTGATAAGCAACGAAGGACTTTGTGTCACGCTGCGCACTGACTACGCTGGCCGGCCTGGCAATGGTGCTACTTGTGATGATGAGTATCGCCTCAGCATGTGTCAGACAGACATCCACCATCTATATGTGTGTGTGTGTGTGTGTGTGTGTGTGTGTGTGTGTGTGTGACATCAGCATGTGTGGAACCTCCTATCATCTATGAGAACTGTGTGTGTGTGTGTGTGTGTGTGTGTGTGTGTGTGTGTGTGTGTGTGTGTGTGTGTGTCCACGAAATCAGTCAACATCTGAAGAATGTGTTTGATGTCAATGAAAGGTTACAGAAATGCGAAGTGGCCTCACTTTTTTGCACTTTCGATCGCCATTCTCTCGCAGCCCAGCTGTCATTGCCTTAGCCCGGACTGCCCTCTCCTCCTCCTTGTCCTCTTCCTTCGCACCTTACCAAGCACACTCAAACACACTAACTTCATTCATCGCGAGTTTTGATAAGACTACAAAGTTTTCATGATGTTTGTAGCGCTGGAAGGAAAGGATGGCGCACTGTAGGCGAAGCTGACATTTGTTGCCTTATCTTACTTCCAAACAGTGCAGTTGCTATCTTTCATACAAACAACAACGATAATTACTACTACTACTACTACTACTACTACTACTACTACTACTACTACTACTACTACTACTGCTGCTGCTGCTGCTGCTGCTGCTGCTGCTGCTGCTGCTGCTACTACTACTATTGCTACTATCATTAGCATTAGAGCCATCAGAACAATGTGTGTGTGTGTGTGTGTGTGTGTGTGTGTGTGTGTGTGTGTGTGTGTGTGTGTGTGTGTAATTTCCCCATTACGGAGCGAGCTCTGAGCTCGTAGACCGATCTTCGGGTAGGACTGTAACCAAAACACTCTCCACACACTGGGAAAGTGAGGCCACAATCCCTTGAGTTACATCCCGTACCTACTTGCTGCTAAGTGAACAGGGACTGCACATCAAGAGGCTTACCCCTTTGCCTCGCCGCTGCCGGGATTTGAACTCGGGCCTTTTCGGTTGTGAGCCGAGTATGCTAACCACTACACTACGCGGTGTGTGTGTGTGTGTGTGTGTGTGTGTGTGTGTGTGTGTGTGTGTGTGTGTGTGTGTGTGTGTGTGTGTGTGTGTGTGTGTGTTTCAATAGACATCCCAAAAAAATATATCTTCGTGCAGTCAATATTACACGTATATGTTGTGTTTTGTCATGTTGCATGTTGCTTGTTATCGTGTCTTAAGTATAGAGCGTATGGGTTGCATGCGTGTGTTGCGTGCTGCACGTGTTGAATATTGAGCGTGTAGTAGGCGTGCATGGCGTGTCCCGGGGTCCTTGTTTCGCTGGTGGTGATGGAATGAATGTGGCACTGACTTTGGGGCAGGAAGTTTGGTGCGTGTTTGGTGGTGATTGTGGTGGCGGGGGTGGATGAGGTAATATTGTATATAACAATATACCCCCCGCACGGGGAGTCATGCGTGGCTGTCTGGTGGCGGTGACCTCGCACATTTCACCAAGATGCCTCATTCATAAACTAATAATATGAAAAACTTAGTCACTTTACTTTTTCTTTTTTTTTTCTAGTCGCTAATTTATGTTAAGAAGTTATCTCGGCAGAAATATAGTTTACCTAAGTAGGCAGTTCCTTGCCGTCCTGTAGTTGTGGTGAAGCTTGGCGACAAATCTTGCGTTCTGCCGGCGTGTGCTCTTTTGTCATTCAGTTAAAGACAACCTAAAGTGCATACGTGACTCATGGGGAATATTAATTAGTAGATTGCTACTTAATTCCAGTGTGTGTGTGTGTGTGTGTGTGTGTGTGTGTGTGTGTGTCGCTTCAACCAACATTTATAGCAAGGATGTCTCTGGCAGGGTACGTTTGAAGACTTGAACATCTCCATAACATTAAATTTTTAACTGGAATTAAGCGTCACCACCTTAGATAGACTTTGCTTCTCCATGTTCTATTTGGTTTCAAGTAAGTCTCAAATAAGAAAGTTTTAAATATAAGAAGACTAGAAATATCAGCCTTGAAGTATTGGAGTAATGAGTACATTGCATCTCCTTTGATAGGCCCTTTGCTACTCACAAACACAAGGAAAATTAAAGAAAAGAGGGAGCATGGAGTACTGGAGTGATCATTATGTTAACACTGGCTTTCTCCTACAGCCCTGTCAACCATGGATGACGTGCTGGTGGATGGACTCAACCCCAGCAAGGCCGACCGCAAGAAACTAGAGAAGATCAACATCCACCTACACGGTACGTCAAGAAAGGAGGAGCAGGTGTGAGGCGTGAGGTGTAAGTGTGAGGGCGTCATTGTTCCCAGAAAGTCGCAGGAAGTTAACGTTACTCTATTGTCCTACGTAATTAAAACAGATGGCTTTGTTGACTTTTAGATACCTTTACGGAGAGAGAGAGAGAGAGAGAGAGAGAGAGTAGTTGTCATATCGAGTGGCGTACTACTACTACTACTACTACAGTTGTCCTTATTATATTTTTTGTTATTATTAATTATTATTATTATTATTATTATTATTATTATTATTGTTATTATTGTTATCATTATTATTATTATTATTATTATTATTATTATTATTATTATTATTATTATAGATATTATTTTATATTATGATCATTATCAGTAATAGTACTATTAGTAATAGGATGGTGGTGGTGGTGGTGGTAGTAGTAGTACTAGTATTTGTTGTTGTAGCAGTAATAGCAGTAGTAGTTATTTATAATCATTATTTTTCCCTAGCATCATGCTGTCTCTCATTCCTCTGACTCAGATCACACCATGTTTACCTACTCATCATTTTCCCAACTGGACATCCTCTGCCAATACTGCCACCACCACTATCTTCTCTTCTTCCTCTGAATTGTAGCGACACACATATCACACAATGAGGTGCTGTCCTTTCATGCATTGGTAACCCTGGAATGCCACCTCTCTCTCTCTCTCTCTCTCTCATATGCAGCAGATCTTGTAGTCTTGCTTTTATTTCCCATTGCTCACTTTTCCATCCATGTATTTTTCTATCCCTCTGATATATAACCACTACTCTTATTGATATATACTTTATGTTGCCTCTACTATCATTATACTCCCCACCATCACTACTTACATTTTTGTGGCTTATATCCATAATAATACATTATGTACTGCCACCACCACCACCACCACCACCAACCATTACTCTTAATAATACTCTTAATAATACAACATATGCTCATTACACTCTTCAGTATGACTAGTACTTATGCTTTTGTGGCTGCTACTTTTTTTAGTACATAGGTACTGCTATGACCAGCACCACCACCATCTCTGTTTTAGAATCACATCTCATCTTTTGTAGCTGCTACTCTTAGTTATACATATGTACAACCACCACCACTACTATCACTGTCAATTTCACTTTTCCCCTCCAGCCCTTTTTGCAGCAGTTGAGCATGGCCAGCTTGAGAAAGCCAAGAACATTTTGGACCACAACTCAGCACAGCTTGACATCAACAGGTGAGTCACCTTGTATATCAGTCTCCTTATGGAAAACAGTGGTACAACTTATCACTAAAGGACTCTTTCAAAAGGAGACTTCAAGACATTTGTCCTCCAGTTTTGGTTGATATTTTTTTACATTTCCATAATGATTGACACCTCAATGAGCCTTTGTTTACCCCCTTCCTATGGCTGTGCTCCTCTAACACACACACACAAAATAAAAATCTATCATCAGTTATCCATCATCAGCTTGCATTTCTGTGTCTTCAGGTCAGTGAGTGGTACACCTTAACAATGAAGAGTTCCTTTTCACTTGTCAGGCATCTGTTACCCCTACTTAGCTTGCATTTTAGTCTTAAAGGTTGGCATTGATATACTTCAGCAAAAAAGAGCTCTCTTATCACTAGTGCATTTTCTGTTATCCCTCCTTTCCCCTGGCAGTGTCAACAAGGATGGCTCCAATGTTCTGGAGGTGGCAGTGATGAACAATCATGTCGCATTGGCCAAAATGCTCCAACAGGCTGGTGCCACAGAGAGCAGTGCAGGTGGGTGACTGCAGTGTTCATCCATTATAGCATTTGTGCATAACATTATAGCACAGACAGGAAGGCTATTAGTTCTCAGCATTACTACAGAGACTGTTACCAGTTCAATTCCTTTTAGGCATCCTTAACCAAGAAGTAGTCATCACAACGCAAACATAAATTATGTTAGTCTTCAGCACTATCACAGAAGCCTTTGCCACACAAGTTCATTTTAGTCACTACTACTTTATCCATACTCACCTAAGAATTTCCATTAACAAAATAGTTCACACAAAAATTGTTTTACATTCACTCTTCTGCCATGATTTTATTAGAAAAATCCATGATTACAGAATTTTCACAGTTTTACATCACATCACAATAACCTTCTCCCCAGGGACCATCGAGCAGCGCATCCTTCATCTCAATGAACTCGTGGCTACTGCTGAGCGCCGCCGGGAGGAGCTGGACTCCAAGCTTTGTGGCGGAGCAGCGCATGGCCGGGAGACTGAAAGGCAACGGGACTTGTGGGACAGGCGGGTCAAGATGCTGCGGAAAATGAGAATGGGGTTAGAGCAAATGAGTAAGTACTGTTGGGAGCTTTAATTGGTAACATAAGGTTGAAAAATTCTTTTGGATTCTAGTGATATTGAAGTAAATTAGTTATTTTAAACATTGAAATATTTTTTAAACATTTTATTATGCCTTATATCCTACATTTTAAAGAAGTGTTAATGAAAGAGAAGTGACAGCCCATTTAAAGCCAAGGCCTTTTGAGCAGTATTTTTACATCATAAATTGGTTGTTATTAAAGGAATACTTAATACATGCAGATTACCATAGACCTTTCATGTCAAGATAGGATATTGCCAGTAATTAATTCTACGTATATTTCTTTTAGTATAGCTTGAGAAGGAGGGATTAACAATATTCATGTTTTTTTTGTTTTTTCCCGCAGAGGTACCTGGCTCACCTAGTCGAGCTGCCTTAGAGGTCATTGACAGCACAAGAGTGAGGGTCACCTTTAAAGAACCTGAAGCTGAGAATTTTGCTATAACAACAAAATACAAAGGTGAAATAACATTGCTACTCCTTGATTTTTCAATAAGTATTTGCTTTGTATAGTATTTTCATAGTTCTTATTTCAGTGTATATGTACAGACTGATTAAGTTCAAGCTTAATTTTCTGTAAAAGTATTGTGTGTATTTGTGTGGTGTTCAACTAATGCTCTTACAGAGCAATACCTAAATCAGAGAAGCACTATAACTAGAAAATATTTTTTATAATTATTGTGACAACCTGATTTCTTCTTTAGGTATAGCATTAGGTTAGGTTAGGTGCATCTCTTGCTATCTTTTATCACTATTTTTCATGCTAACTGCTTTTCTGATGTTAATTGCATGCCTCCCCTCCTGTGGCCTCACTGTGCAAGGCTTTCTTCTTCCTCTCACCCCTATTCTGTCCAACTCTTTAATGCAAGAGTTAACCAATACTCTCAATCATTCATACCTTTCTCTGGTAAACTCTGGAACTCCCTTCCTGCGTCTGTATTTCCGTCTTCCTACAACTTTACTTCTTTTAAGAGTGAGGTCTCAAGACATTTTTCCCAGACTTTTGGATAACTATATTTGATCTTTAAAGGAACTGGCAATCAAGTGGGATTTTTTTTTTTTTTTTTTTATCATTATTTTTGTTGCTCTTGGCCAGTTCCCACTCTAGCATGAAAAAAGAAAAATATTATTTTTGAATGAAAAGAGGCTTCTCATAGTAAGTACAGACTGCTGTAAAACATGTATGATGAAAGTTTTATTAATCTGACATAGATCATTTACAGACAAGATGCTGCTTTCTTTTTGAGGATAAAAGTTAACATGAGGAACTCTAGATCAGCATGTAATCAGCTTCACATAATCAAAATGCAATTTTTTGCAGTGGAATGGAGTTTAGACGAATGGGCTACGGTTGGTGGATGTCTGGAGATCTACAACCTACGGCGAATGTCAGTGTTT
The DNA here is from genome assembly GCF_017591435.1 of Portunus trituberculatus. Lineage (NCBI taxonomy): Eukaryota > Metazoa > Arthropoda > Malacostraca > Decapoda > Portunidae > Portunus > Portunus trituberculatus. Next base: position 16,605,641 of record NC_059271.1, on the reverse strand, counting down.
GTGGATGGCTTGGCACAGGGCAAGAGGCACCACTTCAGAGTGCTGGCTGGCAACATGAAGGGCTATGGCACTCCTCTGATCACCACTCCACCTGCTGCCATACCATCCAGTGAGCCTTGCCTCCTTCCAAAGTTGTCAATAGTTATGGGAGTGTGGATGTGAGGATAGTCATCTCCAATTAGTGCAGGCAGCCAACTTTTCTCCATGAAGAGTAGACTTAGTGGCCAGAAATCTCAGTGTTACTTTTTTTTTTTTTTTCTTTTTCTTCTTTAGGAGTTTCATGATTTTGGAATTATATTGTAATGTCTGGCCATAGTGTAGCAAATTCTGGAGGACTTGTGCCTTTGTAAGATGAGCAGATCTTAGATTTACTTATATAGTTCAACATATAAGATGTTTTTTAAAATAGGAATACCCCAAAATTTCAGTTTGAATTTAATGAATTTAGTAACAGTACAGTAGTAAAACATTTCACTGAACTTAGAAAAAAACAAAGGATGCACTTTATTGGAAACTTCAATTTAACAGAAACATGTAGTACAAACTGCCTCCTAGCTTGAAATTTGTTATATATATTCATTCTATATAGTCTTACATTTTCTTTGAATATACTGTACTCTATTTTCATTACATTGAAATGTTGGATCTTTGCCACTGCAGGCTGGAGAGATGCAGATTCTCAGAAGCCTCGGCTGGATGGCCAGGTGGGAGAGCTGGATGATCTTTTCAACCAAGTGTGCAACTCTCGGCCGCAACACGCGGCCGAGATCAAGGCGATAGAGCCGGGTCAGGAGACACCACTCAACCTACGGAAAGCACAGAAGAAGAAAAGCATTAAAAATCTCTTTACTCCTGCTCCAAAGTTTCATAGAAATTTGAAGAAGTAAGTCCTTCACAGATATAATCAAATTCTGCAGTGAATTTTTTACCAGTGAGAAATCTAATCATAGTCAACAATAAAAAGCAAATAGTATTTCTATAGAAAAATTAGATACATTTGATTTTCCCTTTGTATAAGTTCATGGCATGACATAAAACTATTTGATCAACAAATGACCACCAGTGTCTCAAGTATAGAATGTATGCATGTATTTCTGCTCCGTCAATAAGCTAAGGCATGTATTTTTAACTGTTTCATGGCTATTTGGCACATACTTCCTTCATTTACCAGCTAATCTCAGACATTGCCATTTGTTTTGCTGCCACCTCTAAGCTCTATATCAGCTCTATATTTATTTTTAATCCCTTTCTTTCTTATAGACACTTTTCAAAGATTTCATACATTGTTTTAGTGTAGTGAATAATTGCATATCATAGTGAAAGGGTTAAAGGGGTTCTTTGTCTGCTGCAGAGATGTACAAAGATAGATATATTGATTATGATCATTGTTGCAGGGGCTCCTACATGGCATGTGTGGTCTACTGTGAGGACAAAGTGCTGGTGACAACTGAAGAATTTCCTCCTGTTGTAGAGGTTGATGATGACTATATGGGCCAGGCAAGATCACATTTTCACTGGCTTTTGAAGGTAAGCAAAATACTACAGGTACAACAGGGAGGAACTGGTGATTCAAACCAGTGGTGTTTGGCAGGCAGACTGTAAAGTAGCTGTACTAGCTATAAAAGAAAAAGATTTTGTCTCTTCAAGCCAAGAAATCCTTTGGAAAATAACAACCAGTGACCTCAGTCACCTCTCTTTTCATGTTGTGGAAATTTTTGGGCAGAATTATTATCCAGCACCGTTGGGACTCATATAAGAACCACAGCAAAACCTTTCCCAACATGTTAATACTATATCATACGTGGATACTAAAGTCAAGCATTCAAATTTCCACAAAAGCAAAGAGCCAACACCAATAGATATAGTCATGACAACCACACAGTAGCACAACAACCAACACACTGACCACCCACTGCTAGCCTCTCTCCCTCCTTATATCTTCTATTGCTGTCATCTCCCAAATATATCAAGCCACTTGTGCCATGATTAACCCTAACTAATCTATTTACACCACAGTTAATTTTCGCACAGTGATTTAGTGTCAGAAGTATTCCATGATCAGATTGTATGGACAGAGAATGGCATCTATAAATGAGCGTATGTGGTTCCATATTCTTAGAAATTAATCAGTAAACTACAGACCAACTGTTGTTAGTTACTCATTCATCTTATTGTTTATAGAATAATTTCGTCAGCAGTCTTAAAGAGTGAATGTGTTTCAGGTGGCCACCACCTGGGAAGATGTGAAATCTCTGCGGCAGGACATGGAACGAGCTGGGTCAGCCTCCACTGTGCCCTTCAGAATAAAGTTGCTGCAGGCTGCTGCAAATATGCAGGTGTGAACTTTTCTTATGCAATTCTTACCTGACATCTTTATCTAATCATCTTGGCTTTTCATGATATATTATTAACTTGAAACTATGCACTACATCTTATTATCACATGAGAGATTACATGGCTGTAAATTCAAGGAAATTTGTAAAAGGAGTGCTAGTGAAATTATATGATCTAGAAATGACTGCTGTCCTGCCTATAGGATACTATCACAACCTCTCCCTTGCACTCCCTCTGAAGGAAGTCCTCAAAGTAAAACAAAACAGTGAAGATGTCAGTAGACTACATTCCATCTTTAACTTTTTTTGATAGACAACCCTGGGCATTCAAGATCTTGGACAGTTTTACCACAAGCCAATCGTGGGCAGCAACGGCACTCTGGTGTTTTGCACCACCCGCCATGTGAAGAGCACCAAAGTGATCTCGGCCATGAATGTCAAGTGGATCCCACTCTCAAAACTAAAAGAAAAGAAAAGCACAAGTGCCAGTAAGGAGTCTTATAGTTTTGTTTTATCCATTACAAAACATTGGTACTTTGGAATTGTTTGCTAGTTCATGATGTGGGACTTCTTTATTACAATATCTTCAGTGACTTCATTACTTCTTGTATTCTTTATCTTTATTATTAGAGCACACTAAAGTGAGCACAAATTATCAATATGAGTAGATTAATCTCTGCTGAAATATGTGACAAGATAACTTGAAAAGGGGAAGTTTTTTTCTGATGAAACTTACATGCAAACAAAGTCATAAAAATTTATTTTATTTTTAAGATCAAGGGTCAACACAAGGAGAAACAGGAACCTCAGCTGGTGACCTCCTTCTGTCATCACTGCAAGACCAAATACTGTATGACCAAGTGAGTCGGGTTCCCCTGCGGCGAGGGTTGTACCTGGGCTACCTCAAGCTGCAGAGTTCAGTGGATGTCCTTCACGTGTCCGTGCCGGAGAAGACGCCCAACATGTTCCCGCACGTCAAGATAAGGGACAATCCACATGTTTCTAGGTAAGGATGACAAGAAAATTTTAATGATAATTCTTTATATAGGAGAAAACTTCAGGATAGCATTGTGGTGCCTCAGAATTTCAAAAGGACAAATGTGGATCAGTCTTGTGCTGCATTACCCTTTCTTTTTTGAGCTGCTGTCAAGTTTATCCCTGACACTTCATCCTTTGAGATCAAGTAACAGGAAGGCCATTTGTGATAAGGGGATGAAATATTCTAGTTACAGAAGCAGTTCCTTTGTGACTAAAATGTGTGCTGTTTTTATCTGTCCACTTGGGTGAAGTAATATTTTTACTACAATGATTTTACCACAACTGTTTTAAATGCACTTTATCCACACATGTGGGTTTTGTTTTCCATTAGTGATCATCATAACTATGTGATTCTCTCCTTTGACATTTATAATGGAATAAATGTGACAAGTTGATTTTTCTTCTCTTTATTTCTGTTAATGCACTGTCTAATGATGATGATATTTCAGAGAGGAATGGGAGTGGGTGCAGAGGTTAGAGACTTGTAGTGCTGAGCAGTGGCCCATAACATCAGGGGCAGAGTCTGATGAAGGAGATGGAAAGACAAGTTCTCCCTCTTCTGCCCAGCTTGTTTGGCATTCTCAGCTATGTAAAGCAGTTCAACTATTACTCAATCAGTTGGAGGTTGATGAAGAGGCACAAAAACAACATCGACTTTATTGTGGAGAAGTTTTAGAGCTAAGCCCAGATGTGTCTCTTCTATTGATCATGCCACCAGTGGATGCAGTGTGCTGTGCCCCAGGACAAGAAGACGCCCTCTTGTCACAGCCTTCCCTTACAACATTGCCTCTACAGATATTTGAAATGATCCACATGGGAACATACCAGAAGGAATTGATTGGGAGATATGCCCGTCTTTCATACATCTTGGAGATGGACACCCTGATGGCTCAGCATGCCAGCAGAGAGGCATTCAGTAAAGAGGAAATTAATTGCTCAAGATCCCGGCTGTGGCAGCTCCAGTCCTTCCAAGAACAGCTGGACGTTACGTGGCGTGGCCTGCGCTGGGTGATGGACGCCATCAGTTATGCCCGAGACAAAGCTGCATCTGGTGCCCTGGTGACCAATCTGCTGTCTTGTTCTTTCTCACCAACCAATCATCATTCAACAGTACAACAGCCTTCTCCACACATTCCAGCTGCCACTACACCAATACAAGACACACACAGTTCCAGTGAATCCCTCCAACATGGTGCAGACAGTAAGAGATTAAGAAAAGATGATGACTTGAACTTCAGTGTAAAAAAATCAGATACCCCAAGAATGTTGAAATCTAACACTTCTGAGAATATTCGAGCTGCAGTGAAGTACGAAACGAGATTTCATAAATCGAAAACGACAGAGTGTTTAGTTCACAGTAGTGGATGTGTGCAAAGTTGTGGTAAATCTTACAATTCGCTAAATGACTGTATGTTAGACAGTGGAGAACAGAATGAAAATGTACCCCTTCTAACATGGACTCGTGAGAAAATGGAATTTAGTGGTGACACTAAGTTGTACAGTAAAGACTTCCCTACTTCTAGAAGCGAGAACCATTTACAACACTGTGTGGACCTCGGGTATCCTCCAAGAAAGGCCAGTGCTCCTCCATTTTATGATAGTCATGAGGGATGCTTGAAATCAATGTGTTGCACGAGTGAGCCAAAAATAAATCAGACTATTACTTCCTATGAATGTGTGGAGCAAGGGAAGAGGAAAAAGAATAGCTGTGTTGACTTAGAATATGAAGATGCCATGGCAAGTGGGAAATCCCCAACCAGTAGTTGTTTTGACTTGCAACGATACGGTAGTAATCTTAACGTTGAAATGCAGCGAGCAGGAAGCAGTCTTAGCCACGACTCAGAAGCTTCATTTTCCAGCATGACTGCCAGCTTACGGTCTCTCTCCTCCAATGAAACTGAAACAGATACCTTGAGTCTTATGTGCTCAGAGAGTGGCCGTAGTGAGAGTAAAAGCACAGAAGGTGAAGAAGCGAGTGAGGGAGCTGCACGCAACGAAGACTGTACAATTATACGGGTGTATGCTGCATATCAGACAGGCATGGCATCTGGTACCTCAGTTAAAATACACATTACACCCAGAACAACAGCAAGAGAAGTAATAGACTTGGTGGTGAAGCAGTTAAATGTGGCTGTTGTACTCAAAGGTAAAAGTGGACCTACATATGGCAATGAAAAGCTCAAGGATTTCTGTTTGGTGGCTGTGATTGGAATGCGTGAGAGGTGTTTGCGTGAAGACTTCAGGCCACTCCAGCTACAGAACCCCTGGAAGAGAGGAAAGCTTTATGTGCGAATGAAGCAAGACGTGTTGGCTGCTCTTGAGCAGAGCAATTCCCGACACTCGGCTTACCTGTAATATCAACCTTCATTGTACATTCCACATCATGCATAATCATACTATATTTCATATTCCTATTCAAGAACATTTTTGTACATATAAATGTATAGAGAAAAATGGCTATGTTCTGTAAGATAGTTTCCATTCCCACTAAACATAGCCAAACAGAAAGTGTTCCAGTATTGGGAAACCTATGTTGCAAGTTAAGTATAGTGTTTTCTATACCTAGTGATGGAAACATCACAGACCTTTGGTGCATATTTATATTATAGTGTTTATTGAATGATGATTAGAGACTTTCCTCAAAATCCATCCCAAACACACATTACTGGGAGTTTAAGAAGGTCCCTGGTATGAGTGCATAGTTCCTGCTCAACTGATCTGTTCCAGTTCATGTTTGAACCTAATGGCATTCCAAATCATGAAGCATATTTATAATTCAACATTTCATACAGTACCTTATTTCCTCCTTAGGATTTGTGTGTCCCATTACACATTTGTCTCATTCCTTGTTGTATGTTATACTTGCTATTTTATTTGAAAGGTGTTCATGGTACTAAACTCCATAAACAATTGCTTCACTTGTTGTCTGCATAAAATTTTATTTGTTTCAAGAAGTTTCTTAAGATTTTGCTAGATAAGACATTTTAAGTACATTGGTAACCACTTTTTGTCAGCCATAATGATATGTGACTGACCTATGTTATATTAAATGAAATCAGCTGTGATGAAAGGTCTTCTGGCAGCAAGTTGTGGGTCATCTTCATGTGGTTTGGTGGCCTGACTTCATGCCTGGCCAGCGACCTACTGTTTCGCTAGGATAGACAGAGATTATGTAAACAAGTGGTCAAACCAATCTATTTAAGCAACATTGGTATTCCTTGGTGCATATTCCGTAATATATTTTTGAAATATACGAACCATGCAGTATTATTACCATGGTTGATGCAAAAGTCACATGACAGGGGTTGAGCTGAAACATTTGCAAAATATTTTGAATGTTTATATAACACTGCTGCCTTATCATTCAAGAAGCTTTAGTCAATACCACCATCAACAGATATCTTTACTTGCACACTAAAACTCACTTTGATATAGTATGGTTTAGATGTATAGGTAAAATCAACATATCAGTACTTCTTTGAGTGGTGTCCTAGCATGTTGAGTGCCTTTCAGAAAGGCCCAGCTGCACTTACCTGGACTTATCAATCTATCTACCTTTGGTGCTCACTGGACATTGAACATTATCATCAGGCAACAGCAATAAAGAAAAAACAATGCATAAATGATGGGGATTTCATGAAATTAATCAGCATCCAGTGAATAAACATCAATTCAATGTCAATCATGTCACTTCCAAAACAATGGCTCAGCTTTTTTAATGAGGTGAGTTTGGAATAAGACAAAGCATTTTTCTATTTAATACATAGCATTTAAAATTTGCAACATTTGCAAAGAACAGCATTCTCTGAAATATTCTTTGATATATATATATATATATATATATATATATATATATATATATATATATATATATATATATATATATATATATATATATATATATATATATATATATATTTTTTTTTTTTTTTTTTTTTTTTTTATGAATGAAAATATAGAAGAGCAGGATCTCCAGTTCCATCACTCTGCCCCTTGTAGTTGCCTTGTATGGCACAGTGAATACAGTGGCAGCATTCTTCACTTTTCCAACCTGGTGATGAGATGGCCAGCCAGGCTTTTTCTTCCTACCACAAACCTTTTATATATGTATGATTTGGAACATTTCTGCCTGATCCTGAATGCATGTGTCAGCGGCCCTGTGAGTGATGCTGATGATTTATCAAGTTGTGCAATATAAGATCATATAACTATATATTGTGTAATTTCAATCTGCTATTTCTATTGTTATTTTAGCTAATTCTTCAGAAAGACACCATATAATAAAGAAATACATTTTTATACAAATAAGGAAAGTTGATTCTGTATGATTATCTGTACTTAATGTTCTTGATTATTCACTCTTACTTAAATGTACTTTATTTACTGAGTTCAGAGTAGAGCTTCAAGCACTTCAGTGTTGCATTACATAGGTACATAAATAGTACATCATGCCCACCAATACTTCAACTAATATGTGAAATCCTCGATATTATGTCAAGTTCAGCAGCATTCCCAGTTGTTATGTCAAGACACAGTACTACATAAGATAAAAGTCACCCTTCTTGGTATTCCCTTATAGAATACCCAATCTTCATAGATCATCATTAGAAAAGCATGTAAACAATATATATGAGATGCTTACTGGATACGAAGAATATAAACATGATCTTTCTCCTAATGGACAGAGGCATGCTGATGAGAACAACTGATTAATCTAAAACTTGAAAAAAAAAGGGCTTGGATGAACAAGGAAACGCTAAGAGAGGATGTTGTCCTGTGCCAAGATTGTGTGGCCTCCACTGCCTGGCTGCCTGGATTTTCTCTAATAAGAAACCTCACTACCTATTTGTGCTAATGCACTAAATCACAATTTTTTTATGTTACAGGATACATATATCAAGAATATTATAGTTTTACCTTAAAATAATGCACAAAAGTATCCCCATGAGTATAAGAGCACAGGTTAAAGTTATCATGATAATAACTTGCCATTCTATGCAGCAAACTGTTTGAATATACTTATTCTGTTTTTTTCTTTCTTTTTTTATAGCTAAAGATTCATCACCTCATTGCAAGACAGAAGTTGATATGATGATCACAAAACATGAAACAGTGTGTGGAAAAAAACATTTCTTACAAGAATATACTTGCTATTGTTTCACTGTGACCGTTATGTTGTTCAATTATTGTCCTTTTTTAGTTTGTTTGTCAAACAAATGTTGCAGCCTAGAAATAATACATGTGAGTTTTTATGTATGTGCATTCAGGACAGCTTTACAAAGCAGTACAGGACACACACACTCTTTCTCTCTCTCTCTCTCTCTCTCTCTCTCTCTCTCTCTCTCTCTCTCTCTCTCTCTCTCTCTCTCTCTCTCTCTCTCTCTCTCTCTCTCTCTCTCTCTCTCTCTCTCTCTCTCTCTCTCTCTCTCTCTCTCTCTCTCTCTCTCTCTCTCTCTCTCTCTCTCTCTCTCTCTCTCTCTCTCTCTCCCCCACCTTGCAGGCTTTGATTTGGACATCTCACCACAACCTCATACTTGTTCTCCAGTACTACAGTTTTCCTTTAACTTCTAATCGAATGAAATTCTTTTTAAATCATGTAATTTATGGTTATGTTCTTTGGTATTTGGCATTGATTTTGTTGGGGAAGTCCACCTCCCTTGGGTATAACATTGATGACAAGCCGTATGGACAACTAGACAACAAAACACTTGGACTGAAAAATAGACACAGAAATAAATAGACAAATTGAAAACTTTTTTGTCAAATGGAAATATAGATTATTATTGTTCTTATTGTTATTGTTATCATTATTGCTATTATTATTACCTTTATTATTATTATTATTATTATTATTATTATTATTATTATTATGATTATCATCATTGTTATTATTATTATTAGTAGTAGTAGTAGTAGTAGTAGCAGCAGTAGTAGTAGAAGTATCATTGTCATTACTACTGCAGTACCTCATTCAATATTTTTGTTAAAACTCAATACATATATAGTTTATTTTAATATGAACTTTAAAAGACTAATACATGTATTTAACAAAGTTTGGTGCTCGTGTTGATAAAAATGCATCTGTACACACTGGTAAAATTCATCTTTAGGTCTTTTTCATCTGACATTCACAGAATCAACCTAACACTCCAGTTTTTATTATTTTTTTTTTTTATATTAATTGACTGAAACATGTAATATTGCTAAGATAATTCTGCTGTGTAAATTTGTACATGGCAGGTAGACAGACAGCAGCCAGCATATGAAAATATGAAATCATTTTCATTTACTGAAAATATGCAAAGAACATTTAATGTCTATTTTTTAATTACTGTATTTACAAAAATCCCAACTGTGACTGTAAGGGAGAAAGAGAGTGTGGGAAGGCCTTTATAATGATGCCATTCTAGTAAACACTGGTTATGTGTCTGTTTTCCATCTGTGTGTGGTTGGCTGACCCACTCACATGAACTGGTTCCATACTTTCAAATATGTTTTTTTTTTTTTTTTTTTTTTTTTCTTTTTTTTTTTTTTTCTTTTTTTTTCTTCTTTCGTTTTTATACCATGTGGGCTTTTTACGGGAATTTATGGGCTAAAGGGGATACTTTTTGGGGTACCTTCTATCTCAAAGTCCACCCGCTAGGAAACCATTGTCCCGAGTGAGGAAGCCTAACCTACACTCGGACCGTGGACAGGATTCGAACCCATGCACTTGGAGACCCCTCGGACCCCAAAGCACGCATGGTTCCACTGTACCACATTATGCCTCATTTATAGAGTGAACTTAGCATCATCAGAAGGCCAGTCCTATGGTGAAGTGGGCAAGACTTATTGTGATGGCCCTGAACCACTGGCACGAACTTAACAGTTCATGACGGCACCATTGTTGGTGTAGTTGGTGTTGCAGATAGACCAAAAATGAAATACTATACTATGTAGAAAATGTGATGGCAAAATTCAGGCTGAAGCAGGAACACTATACATTTCTTTGTTTCAAAGTAGGAAGACTGTAATTCTTTCTGAGGAGTCACCTGTGGTAGAAATGTATTTAAATAAATCTACAGTATAGATACCACTTCTGCTCTAGTCTGAGCTTTCCCACCTTCTTTCACAGTGAGTGCAGAGTGTGTATCACTACCATAATGATATGCCAATTGTTTTCATGACCAGCAGCCAATGAATGCATTCTCAATACCCAGCTGTCAGTGTCTACAAGAATCACTGGACAGAACTGGAGTATGAATACATTGCATACAGCAATCACATCCAATAAGTGCATATCCACATACATATACAGAAATATATACAGGCATCCCTACATTTATTCAAAAGTTCTTGAAGACCTTTATGATGCCTTCACTTTAAAATGTAATTCCTACTTTCCTACATAACTAGCACCATAGGTGGGCACAATAAGAAAAGAAAAATCAAAATAACTGGTAAATCAAGTATGTTAATCTTATCAGGAATAACTGATATGTATAATCAATAATCGGAGATAAATTTATCTCCTGATAACCAGTAAATGATAAATCATAAATCCAAAATATGATACTAACAACAATGATATTGATATTAAGAGCTGATACATTTGAATCTTTATTTCTGTCTTTATCTTTGAAAAGAATAGGAAAAAATTTGAAAAAAAGAAAATTCAGTGTTTATCCTGTCTCTTCATATTGTTTTAAGTCAAACAACTACATTCAAGTTTTTGCTAATGTTGCAAAAACTAGAATCATCAATTATCATTAATTTGGAACCCAAAGTATTGGTGATACCAATGGATCTATAATGCTGGAAAAATAGCTCTCAGATAACCTGATAAAATTACCACAATATATTATTGTGATGATATATCATCACGATAACACCTACCTATGGCAACCACATGTCCTCATGTTTACACATCTAAGTATGTAAGTCATACACTTACACTAAGTAACTGATACACGTACCAATGTTGTACATAGTATTGTATTTTCATTTTGCAGCACACTTTAACAAATCAATTAAATTCTAATGTCATCTAGTATCATACTTACCGTATAAGTGGGCAGCTCATACATAGGTAAAGATGAATGGCTGTGGTGTGTGCTGGGTCAGTTCTGAGAATGACAGTGTAGCTAATGGGCACATAAAAACAAATGTGATAATGACAGATAGCCTGAGAAACAGAGTCCTTCCAAGACTCTGCCTTTTGGATCACTGACGTCAGAAACTTATTTCCTCTGCCAAGGAATCTTTTCTTTTCCTATTATACTAAATCTCTTTTCACCAAACCAGAATCTTTCCATCTGTGAAATGACAAATTATAGCTGGCTGCTAAGTACAGTAATCCCTTTCATGTTCAGAAAATTTTTCATTATAGGAGCTGTTTCAGTTACAATGGCAATGTTAGACAAGAGAAGTGGTCTGAAGGAATCTATAACAAAGTTTTTTAAGAAAGAAAATATATATCATGTTATAGAAGGTAATGAAAAAATTTGTAAAACAATTTGCAATATCAATTTATTCATATAAAGTGACATCAACTATTAACTCAGTCTTCACAAAAATCAATGACAGTGGAACTTTGAAAAATATTAATCTTTAATTCTTAACTAGTAGAAGGAAACATAACTATAATAAAAGAAATCTTCATAACAACGAATTAACATAGTAGTTCTAAAAAGATATGACATAAGTGTATGTGAAATGAAAAGCATTATGATACTTCAATGCAAGTAAAGTGACTTGCTGCCTTTCATGTACAATGTTGACTTTCAGTGACTACCTGGACCACAAGTATTGCTCTGAGCATGCAAGGAAAGGATAAATGACAGATATGCTGATGACTGGTGATATTCTCTACTCTCTGTATGTTAATTCTTTGCATCATGGCACTTATCATAATGCCAAGACTTGAACATTTCACAATTGTCTTCTGCACTCACTCAAGCTTTGTCAACTACATTCATCACATAAAGATGCTCCACTCTTTCATGAAAAGGCATTAAGAACATAGTTATATATTTATTTCATGTCTGAATCATGTTTCTATAAAAGTTTAAAACACTTTTTTATACAGTATTCTTACAGAACCAGCGACAGGACCCAGAAGCCGCTGGTCATCATTTTTATATACCTAGACTGAAGATTATTTGTATTTATATTGTACAAATTAGACATGCTATTTTAGTAGGAACTGATTAATGTGATGTTAAGTGGACCAAAGTATGGTATATTGTTGGGGTGAGTGGTGCGCAGCCACCCACCCACACCTCACAGTACCCTTGGCTTTCATTGCACACAACTTGACTCTGTTGTTAGCTAGGAGAGAAGACATAACATTATCATTTGCAATGTTGTTTAAAGTATATATATAAATATATATATATATATATATGTACCTTGTATATGGCAGACCAAATTATGTATATATCAAATAGTACAAGTATATTTGACGTTAAAATAAAATAATTTATTTGAATTTTTTGTTTCATTGTACTGGTACTGTGATGTTCGCAAAGAGCAATGTGAGTGATGACAAGCTTTGCATGGTGAGTAACTGATGGAGCTGGAAGGTGCCCAATAAATAAATTAATAGATAGATGGATAGATAGATAGATAGATAGATAGGAAATAAGGAAAAGTTAAAATAACTAGATACATATAGGCGGACAGACACACAAATATATAATTGAGTAGTTTTGTAGATAAAAGACAAACTGATAAACAGAGCAACAACCATATAAGAAAATAGATAGATAGAAAGATAGATGCACACACAGACAGCTAGATAGAGATCAGATAACATGTGGTTAATCAGTATGTCCATGCATGTTGATTCCTTAAAACAGTAGGGAGACATACCGCAGGGAAAGAGCGTAACCAGACAAACATCTGTGTGAGGCAGTTCAGGACAGGTCAGGCGGAAATAGTTGCAAGGGTGTTCTCCCCATCTCATGCGTCATGCTTAGGGTGTGGAAGACTTTTATATAGGAAACATGCCTTGATTTTTACCGCAATGGCAATGTGGAACAAAAGATAATGATTTCAGAAATACATTGTTATATATATATATATATATATATATATATATATATATATATATATATATATATATATATATATATATATATATATATATATATATATATATATATATATATATATATATATATATATATATATATATATATATATATATATATATATATATATATATATATATATATATATATATATATATATATATATATATATATATATATATATATATATATATATATATATATATATATATATATATATATATATATATATATATATATATATATATATATATATATATATATATATATATATATATATATATATATATATATATATATATATATATATATATATATATATATATATATATATATATATATATATATATATATATATATATATATATATATATATATATATATATATATATATATATATATATATATATATATATATATATATATATATATATATATATATATATATATATATATATATATATATATATATATATATATATATATATATATATATATATATATATATATATATATATATATATATATATATATATATATATATATATATATATATATATATATATATATATATATATATATATATATATATATATATATATATATATATATATATATATATATATATATATATATATATATATATATATATATATATATATATATATATATATATATATATATATATATATATATATATATATATATATATATATATATATATATATATATATATATATATATATATATATATATATATATATATATATATATATATATATATATATATATATATATATATATATATATATATATATATATATATATATATATATATATATATATATATATATATATATATATATATATATATATATATATATATATATATACGAGGGCGGTCAGAAAGTTCTGCAATTCGGTATGTTATTTAGCTCACCCACTCGTGTCCTGTTGTGTCTGGTTAGAACCGGTTCTGACAAGTTCACAAACAGAACCGCTCCGCTCCTTTGCTCCCTGCTCAGTCTTAAGGGAGTGACCAGTGGATGCAGATGGCAGTAGACGTCAACAATGGACAAGATCGAATACCGTGCAGTGATCAAGTTCTTGACAAAAGAGGGGAAGAACGCAAAGGAGATCCACGACAGGCTGGTTGCGGTGTACAACGACACTGCCCCTTCGTATGCAACAGTCACCCGCTGGCACAAGGAATTTCGTCATGGCCGTGAGTCTCTTGAAGATGACCCCCGTGTGGGACGCCCTCCGAGGCGACCTCTGAAGACATGGTTGATCGTGTAGAGGCAATGATCATGGAAAATCGGCGAGTGAAGGTGGAAGAAATTTCGTTGGAGACTGGAATTTCTCATGGAAGCGTTTGTACCATTATTCATCATCACCTGGGCATGAGCAAAGTTTCTGCTCGTTGGGTGCCCCGAAAACTTTCTCCGCATGATCGCCTTCAGCGCCGCACAAGTTCGGAGGAGCTACTGACTCTGTACAATGCAGACCCAGCGGGATTTGAGTCGAGGGTCGTGACAGGTGATGAAACGTGGGTTCACCACTGGGACCCGGAGACAAAGCTCGAGAGCATGACTTGGAAACACAAGGGATCCCCTACACCACTCAAATTTCGGACCCAACCATCAGCTGGCAAGATCATGGCCACCATCTTCTGGGACGCCGAGGGGAGTGCTGCTGGTGGACTTCCTGCCGCGCGGATCTACGATCACAGGGGAGTACTACGCCGGAGTACTCGGTCACTTGAGGGACTCTATCCGTCAGAAGAGAAGGGGGCAAGTTGACCCGTGGTGTCCTTCTTCTCCACGACAACGCTCCGGTCCATAAGGCCCGGCGTGCCCAGGCTGCTCTGAGGGACTGCGGCTTTGAGCAGCTAAATCATCCACCCTACAGTCCTGACCTGGCCCCAGTGACTACTTTCTGTTCCGCCAGCTCAAGTCCTCGTTGCGGGGGCGGAGGTTCCACGATGATGATGAGGTAAAGGAGGCTGTGACGACGTGGTTGGAGGAGCAGTTGAAGTCCTTCTGGCTAGCAGGAATCCAGAGTCTTCGAGACAAGTGGAGCAAGTGTATTCAAGTCAAGGGTAATTACATCGAAAAATGATGTGGCTGTAACTTTCATTCCTTTGAAATAAATACTCAAATTGCAGAACTTTTTGACTTCCCCTCGTATATATATATATATATATATATATATATATATATATATATATATATATATATATATATATATAATATATATATATATATATATATATATATATATATATATATATATATATATATATATATATATATATATATATATATATATATATATATATATATATATAGATAGATAGATAGATAGATAGATAGATAGAGAGATAGACAGAGAGATAGAGAAGTAGAGAGAGAGAGGGGGGGCAAGGAGGCAGAAATGCATACATACAATCTATACTTGAGCCATCGGTGGTCACTTGCTGATCAATTAGATGATGTCATGCCATGAACTTATACAAAGGGAAAATCAAATGTATCTAATTTTTCTATAGAAATACTATTTGCTTTTTACTGTTGACTATGATTAAATTTTTCACTGGTAAAAAATTCACTGCAGAATTTGATTATATCTGTAAAGGACTTACTTCTTCAAATTTCTGTGAAACTTTAGAGCAGGAGTAAAGAGATTTTTAATGCTTTTCTTCTTCTGTGCTTTCCATAGGTTGAGTAGTGTCTCCTGACCCGGCTCTATCGCCTTGATCTCGGCCGCGTGTTGCGGCCGAGAGTTGTACACTTGGTTGAAAAGATCATCCAGCTCCCCCACCTGGCTATCCAGCTGAGGCTTCTGAAAATCCGTATCTCTCCAGCCTGCAGTGGCAAAGATCCAACATTTCAATGTAATGAAAATAGAGTACAGTATATTCAAAGAAAATGTAAGACTATATAGAATGAATATATATAACAAATTTCAAGCTAGGAGGCAGTTTGTACTACATGTTTCTGTTAAATTGAAGTTTCCAATAAAGTGCATCCTTTGTTTTTTTCTAAGTTCAGTGAAATGTTTTACTACTGTACTGCTACTAAATCCATTAAATTCAAACTGAAATTTTGGGGTATACCTATTTTAAAAAACATCTTATATGTTGAACTATATAAGTAAATCTAAGATCTGCTCATCTTACAAAGACACAAGTCCTCCAGAATTTGCTACACTATGGCCAGACATTACAATATAATTCCAAAATCATGAAACTCCTAAAGAAGAAAAAGAAAGAAAAAAGTAACACTAAGATATCTGGCCATTAAGTCTACTCTTCATGGAGAGAAGTTGGCTGCCTGCACTAATTGGAGATGACTATCCTCACATCCACAATTCATCTTTAGATCTTTTTCGTCTGACATTCACAGAATCAACCTATCACTCCAGTTTTTATTTATTTATTTTTTTTATATTAATTGACTGAAACATGTAATATTGCTAAGATAATTCTGCTGTGTAAATTTGTACATGGCAGGTAGACAGACAGCAGCCACCATATGAAAATATGAAATCATTTTCATTTATTGAGAATATGCAAAGAACATTTAATGTCTATTTTTTTAATTACTGTATTTACAAAAATCCCAACTGTGACTGTAAGGGAGGAAGAGAGTGTGGGAAGGCCTTTATAATGATGCCATTCTAGTAAACACTGGTTATGTCTCTCTTTTCCATCTGTGTGTGGTTGGCTGACCCACTCATATGAACTGGTTCCATACCTTCAAATATGATCTGCTAAGCAATTTTTTTTTTTTTTTTTTTTTTTTTTTACCATGTGGGCTTTTTACGGGAATTTATGGGCTAAAGGGGATACTTTTTGGGGTACCTTCTATCTCAAAGCCCACCCGCTAGGAAACCATTGTCCCGAGTGAGGAAGCCTAACCTACACTCGGACCGTGGACAGCATTCGAACCCGTGCGCTTGGAGACCCCTCGGACCCCAAAGCACGCATGGTTCCACTGTACCACATTATGCCTCATTTATAGAGTGAACTTAGCATCATCAGAAGGCCAGTCCTATGGTGAAGTGGGCAAGACTTATTGTGATGGCCCTGAACCACTGGCACGAACTTAACAGTTCATGACGGCACCATTGTTGGTGTAGTTGGTGTTGCAGATAGACCAAAAATGAAATACTATATTATGTAGAAAATGTGATGGCAAAATTCAGGCTGAAGCAGGAACACTATACATTTCTTTGTTTCAAAGTAGGAAGACTGTAATTCTTTCTGAGGAGTCACCTGTGGTAGAAATGTATTTAAATAAATCTACAGTATAGATACCACTTCTGCTCTAGTCTGAGCTTTCCCACCTTCTTTCACAGTGAGTGCAGAGTGTGTATCACTACCATAATGATATGCCAATTGTTTTCATGACCAGCAGCCAATGAATGCATTCTCAATACCCAGCTGTCAGTGTCTACAAGAATCACTGGACAGAACTGGAGTATGAATACATTGCATACAGCAATCACATCCAATAAGTGCATATCCACATACATATACAGAAATATATACAGGCATCCCTACATTTATTCAAAAGTTCTTGAAGACCTTTATGATGCCTTCACTTTAAAATGTAATTCCTACTTTCCTACATAACTAGCACCATAGGTGGGCACAATAAGAAAAAGAAAAATCAAAATAACTGGTAAATCAAGTATGTTAATCTTATCAGGAATAACTGATATGTATAATCAATAATCGGAGATAAATTTATCTCCTGATAACCAGTAAATGATAAATCATAAATCCAAAATATGATACTAACAACAATGATATTGATATTAAGAGCTGATACATTTGAATCTTTATTTCTGTCTTTATCTTTGAAAAGAATAGGAAAAAATTTGAAAAGGAAAGAAAATTCAGTGTTTATCCTGTCTCTTCATATTGTTTTAAGTCAAACAACTACATTCAAGTTTTTGCTAATGTTGCAAAAACTAGAATCATCAATTATCATTAATTTGGAACCCAAAGTATTGGTGATACCAATGGATCTATAATGCTGGAAAAATAGCTCTCAGATAACCTGATAAAATTACCACAATATATTATTGTGATGATATATCATCACGATAACACCTACCTATGGCAACCACATGTCCTCATGTTTACACATCTAAGTATGTAAGTCATACACTTACACTAAGTAACTGATACACTTACCAATGTTGTACATAGTATTGTATTTTCATTTTGCAGCACACTTTAACAAATCAATTAAATTCTAATGTCATCTAGCATCATACTTACCGTATAAGTGGGCAGCTCATACATAGGTAAAGATGAATGGCTGTGGTGTGTGCTGGGTCAGTTCTGAGAATGACAGTGTAGCTAATGGGCACATAAAAACAAATGTGATAATGACAGATAGCCTGAGAAACAGAGTCCTTCCAAGACTCTGCCTTTTGATCACTGACGTCAGAAACTTATTTCCTCTGCCAAGGAATCTTTTCTTTTCCTATTATACTAAATCTCTTTTCACCAAACCAGAATCTTTCCATCTGTGAAATGACAAATTATAGCTGGCTGCTAAGTACAGTAATCCCTTTCATGTTCAGAAAATTTTTCATTATAGGAGCTGTTTCAGTTACAATGGCAATGTTAGACAAGAGAAGTGGTCTGAAGGAATCTATAACAAAGTTTTTTAAGAAAGAAAATATATATCATGTTATAGAAGGTAATGAAAAAATTTGTAAAACAATTTGCAATATCAATTTATTCATATAAAGTGACATCAACTATTAACTCAGTCTTCACAAAAATCAATGACAGTGGAACTTTGAAAAATATTAATCTTTAATTCTTAACTAGTAGAAGGAAACATAACTATAATAAAAGAAATCTTCATAACAACGAATTAACATAGTAGTTCTAAAAAGATATGACATAAGTGTATGTGAAATGAAAAGCATTATGATACTTCAATGCAAGTAAAGTGACTTGCTGCCTTTCATGTACAATGTTGACTTTCAGTGACTACCTGGACCACAAGTATTGCTCTGAGCATGCAAGGAAAGGATAAATGACAGATATGCTGATGACTGGTGATATTCTCTACTCTCTGTATGTTAATTCTTTGCATCATGGCACTTATCATAATGCCAAGACTTGAACATTTCACAATTGTCTTCTGCACTCACTCAAGCTTTGTCAACTACATTCATCACATAAAGATGCTCCACTCTTTCATGAAAAGGCATTAAGAACATAGTTATATATTTATTTCATGTCTGAATCATGTTTCTATAAAAGTTTAAAACACTTTTTTATACAGTATTCTTACAGAACCAGCGACAGGACCCAGAAGCCGCTGGTCATCATTTTTATATACCTAGACTGAAGATTATTTGTATTTATATTGTACAAATTAGACATGCTATTTTAGTAGGAACTGATTAATGTGATGTTAAGTGGACCAAAGTATGGTATATTGTTGGGGTGAGTGGTGCGCAGCCACCCACCCACACCTCACAGTACCCTTGGCTTTCATTGCACACAACCTGACTCTGTTGTTAGCTAGGAGGGAAGACATAACATTATCATTTGCAATGTTGTATATATATATATATATATATATATATATATATATATATATATATATAATATATATATATATATATATATATATATATATATATATATATACCTATATATATGGCAGACCAAATTATGTATATATCAAATAGTACAAGTATATTTGACGTTAAAATAAAATAATTTATTTGAATTTTTTGTTTCATTGTACTGGTACTGTGATGTTCGCAAAGAGCAATGTGAGTGATGACAAGCTTTGCATGGTGAGTAACTGATGGAGCTGGAAGGTGCCCAATAAATAAATTAATAGATAGATGGATAGATAGATAGATAGATAGATAGGAAATAAGGAAAAGTTAAAAATAACTAGATACATATAGGCGGACAGACACACAAATATATAATTGAGTAGTTTTGTAGATAAAAAGACAAACTGATAAACAGAGCAACAACCATATAAGAAAATAGATAGATAGAAAGATAGATGCACACACAGACAGCTAGATAGAGATCAGATAACATGTGGTTAATCAGTATGTCCATGCATGTTGATTCCTTAAAACAGTAGGGAGACATACCGCAGGGAAAGAGCGTAACCAGACAAACATCTGTGTGAGGCAGTTCAGGACAGGTCAGGCGGAAATAGTTGCAAGGGTGTTCTCCCCATCTCATGCGTCATGCTTAGGGTGTGGAAGACTTTTATATAGGAAACATGCCTTGATTTTTACCGCAATGGCAATGTGGAACAAAAGATAATGATTTCAGAAATACATTGTTATATATATATATATATATATATATATATATATATATATATATATATATATATATATATATATATATATATATATATATATATATATATATATATATATATATATATATATATATATATATATATATATATATATATATATATATATATATATATATATATATATATATATATATATATATATATATATATATATATATATATATATATATATATATATATATATATATATATATATATATATATATATATATATATATATATATATATATATATATATATATATATATATATATATATATATATATATATATATATATATATATATATATATATATATATATATATATATATATATATATATATATATATATATATATATATATATATATATATATATATATATATATATATATATATATATATATATATATATATATATATATATATATATATATATATATATATATATATATATATATATATATACACACATATACATATATACACACACATACATACACATATATATATATATATATATATATATACACACATACACATATATATATATATATATATATATATATATATATATATATATATATATATATATATACATATATATATATATATATATATATATATATATATATATATATATATATATATATATATATATATATATATATATATACATATATATATATATATATATATATATATATATATATATATATATATATATATATATATATATATATATATATATATATATATATATATATATATATATATATATATATATATATATATATATATATATATATATATATATATATATATATATATATATATATATATATATATATATATATATATATATATATATATATATATATATATATATATATATATATATATATATATATATATATATATATATATATATATATATATATATATATATATATATATATATATATATATATATATATATATATATATATATATATATATATATATATATATATATATATATATATATATATATATATATATATATATATATATATATATATATATATATATATATATATATATATACATATATATATATATATATATATATATATATATATATATATATATATATATATATATATATATATATATATATATATATATATATATATATATATATATATATATATATATATATATATATATATATATATATATATATATATATATATATATATATATATATATATATATATATATATATATATATATATATATATATATATATATATATATATATATATATATATATATATATATATATATATATATATATATATATATATATATATATATATATATATATATATATATATATATATATATATATATATATATATATATATATATATATATATATATATATATACATATATATATATATATATATATATATATATATATATATACATATATATATATATATATATATATATATATATATATATATATATATATATATATATATATATATATATATATATATATATATATATATATATATATATATATATATATATATATATATATATATATATATATATATATATATATATATATATATATATATATATATAGATAGATAGATAGATAGATAGAGAGATAGAGAGATAGAGATAGAGATAGAGAGAGAGAGAGAGAGAGAGAGAGAGAGAGAGAGAGAGAGAGAGAGAGAGAGAGAGAGAGAGAGAGAGAGAGAGAGAGAGAGAGAGAGAGGGGGCAATGAGGCAGAAATGCATACATACAATCTATACTTGAGCCATCGGTGGTCACTTGCTGATCAATTAGATGATGTCATGCCATGAACTTATACAAAGGGAAAATCAAATGTATCTAATTTTTCTATAGAAATACTATTTGCTTTTTACTGTTGACTATGATTAAATTTCTCACTGGTAAAAAATTCACTGCAGA
>NC_059271.1:16555347-16577847 GCF_017591435.1 Portunus trituberculatus | reverse complement strand
ACTCTTACAATAGATATTTACATGCTTACAGTCATCACTTATCATATACAACTCACTGTAAACCTTATTCTCTTCTTCCAGCCTTGTTGATGGGTTAGTTTGGACAACTTGACATGGTAATGACCTTGGCCCACTTGATCGATCAGTACACGAGATTCCCTTTCCCTTAGTCCAAACTATCTATCAACAAGTAAAATTAAAATTGAACCATTCTTAACATAATATGCCCTGGGTGTTGTATTGGTAGTAGTAGGATACAGTTCTCTCTCTTTCCAGCCATTGGCTGTCCAAGTGGGGTTACAATATCTGTTAAAATAATAAACATCAATACATTCTCTACATCACATTACAATATTGTGCCTAAACGGGCTTCTGGTCACTACAGGACCACTCCCTAGCTGAGCGACGGTTAGCTATCCCTTTATACATCCTGGCCACAAGTGTCCACATGGTGAGGAGTATCGCTCTCTCACCGAACCCCTCCGTTCACGGGGTGTTGTCAACAGTATAATGCCATAGACAAAGAACCGTTAACCTCCTGGGGCCTTTAGTACACCTATGACGGGATATCAGGCTATTTGGCACTTGGCCATCGTTTGAGCCTTCCTACTGGGATATTACTGGCTTTACTCGCCTACTCCTCCTTCCACAGGTTTATAACTAGGGGTTTCACATACATCATTTATTTTTATTATCCTAGTCCCTCACTTGGATCAGTCAGTTCTGGTGGTGGAGTTTCTGTTCCTTTCCTAGTTACCGTGGGCCATTCGTCCTCTCTCTCCCTCTAAACTCCTTCTAGCGTTCCTCCACGTATCTCCTGACTGGTCTCCTCTCTCTCCTGTATCTAACTACATCCTCCTCTCCTTCACCCTCGGGGTCCGAGTTTTCTTCCTGTTCCACCTCATCCTCAGGTCTATTGCTTCTCGTCATCCCTGGTTCATCATCATCTCTGTACCTTAGGGTTAACCTATTTCTTCTGGGCCTTGGTGGATCGTTTTCTTCCTCCTGTTCCACATCGTCTTCCGCGGGGAGATATAGCTCTCTCTCCCGCAATAGAATGTCTTCATGGCCAATGTACGGCTTTACCTTATCAGCTGCCCGACACACATGGTAGTTCTGTTGAAAGTGTTCTCTAGCAGATAAGCACTGCCTTGTCTGATCACTTCCTTTACTCGGTAAGGCCCTAACCATTTTACTCCTAACTTCTTATCGCTCACCGATGTGGTGTAATCACGCTTGATCCATACTAACTGTCCTACCTCTACTTGTTGCATCTTCCTCCCGATGTTGGCTCTGTCGCGCTACTTCTTCGCTCTCCTGCGGTGAGTCTCTTGCACCACTTCTATTGCGCGTGCCAGGTCACTATCTTCTTCTAACTGTGGTAGCTCCACTCCTATGAATCGCGGCTGACGACGATTAAACATTAAGAAATGAGGTTGCTCACCCGTGGTCTCATGGACTGAGCTAATGAGTACTCTCTGGCATGCCTTTAGAAACTGTGGCCATCTATGTGGGTGTCCCTTACATAACGTTGTTAATACCGCCTTCATCGTTCTATGCATCTGTTCACATATCGAATTTCCCTGGATGATATGGTGTAGAGTGTACAAACTTGATCTGGTTTTCTTGGAACCTTTTACTCAGGCTCTGAACAAAATTCTCGGGCGTTACCAGATACAAATATTCGGGGAGTACCAAATAATTCAACAAGCGTGTCTAATTTCTTGATTACATTCTCGGTAGTTCTTGCTTTGAGGGGGTAAAAGGTCACAAAGCGGGAATAATGGTTAATGATTGTCAGCACATATTTTGGACCTACTACACCTCCTCCCATGTTCGTTACATCAATGCTAATTCTTTCCATGGGTTGTTTTACTGGTGGTAGTTCTTGCCATAGCTGTTGTAAACCTCTCGCTGATTTGAACTTTTGGCATGTGATACATTCTTTTACATATTGTTCGACGTCTTGTTTGAGGTTCGACCAGTAGAAATACTCTTCAGCTTTCAATATTGATTTATGTTGTCCTAGATGTCCAGATTCTTTCTCGTGGATTAATTGCATAGCTGTCTTTCTTAATTCTCTTGGTACAACTAGTAAGTATAAGAAAGTACCATCGTATTTTTGCTTGCTTAAATAAAGAATATCATTTTCCAGGGGAAACTGATCTATGGTTGATCTGGGGTACTTGCTTCTCGGTATTCTTCCTCCTTGTGTAAGTATTCAATCATTTCACGCCATCTTGCTTCTTGCCTTTGCATTACCATCAGTTCTTCTTTGCTCTTATCCAGCCATTGGTTCTCTTCTATCACTCGAATGCATCTCACTGGTCGGCTAAGTTGATCCGCGACCCAGTTATCTTTTCCTGCTTTATACTCTATTTTGTAGCAGTAATCTCTCATTTCCAAGATCCAACGGTTCATACGTGGAGATTTGGTGCGCTGTTTGAAGACAGATACAATGGGTTGATATTCGTGCAAATTATGCATTCTGTCCCCCATAAGTAATGATGGAATTGCCTGCATGCTAGTACAACCGCTAATGCTTCCTTATCTGTTGTGGAATATCTGGTCTCTGCTGGTTTTAATTTCCTTGAAAAATAGGCAATCACTTGAGGTAGCCCTTCATCATTGTACTGCATGAGTACGGCACCGACATGGCTTTGACTTGCGTCTGCTTCCACTATAAGTCGACGGCCGAGGTCTACTTTAACTAGAATCGGTACCTTCATTAACCTTGCTTTCAACTCTTCAAATGCCTCCTGACAGTCTTGTGTCCATACGTATTGTTGGTCTTTCTTAGTGAGGTTGGTGAGTGGCGCTATGTGTTTTTGATAGAATCCCCACATCCCTACGAATCTTCTAACTTCCTTCACATTCCGCAGCGCTTTCATATCCATTATGGTTTCGATATTACTAGGGTCAGGTTTATATCCTTCTTGTGAGGTTATATGACCTAAGAATTTAATTTCCCAGTTTCCTATTTGACACTTTGTTAGATTCAGCTTGATGCCTTTTTCCTTCATATACTGGAATACTGTATTTAATCTCTGGACCAGTGCGTTGTAGCTGGGAGCACTTACAATGACATTGTTCAGGTGCGTCTTAATCCATTGTTATTTCAATAAAGGGGCCAGCGCTTGATTTAACTGGCGTATAAATACTGCAGCCGAGCAGCTGAGTCCAAATGGTAGTCTTTTGAATTAGTATAAGCTGACTCCTTCTGTAAAGGTTGTTACGTCTCGACTCTCTTCATCAAGTAGTACCTGGTAATAGGCGTTTTTTAAGTCCAAGGTGGCATAGAACTTATTCCCAGCCACTTGCTCTACCAACTCTTCTAATTTGGGCAATGGATGGCTGTCTGTCACTAAAAGTTGGTTTACTCGAAGATAGTTGAGACATAGGTGCTTCTCTTCTGATGGCTTGTTAACTAAGACAATAGGCGATACCCATGCCGCAGTCGAGCTTTCTATGATGTCGCGCTGTTCCAGGTCTTTTAAGATCTTTGTGATCACTATTTTGGCTTTCTCAGGGTACCTGTAAATCGGTGACCTGCATTGAGTCGGGTTGTGCACGTAGATGTGGGCTGGTTCTTTGTTAATTAAGCCTAACTTGCCCTTCTCGACTATGAATAGATCATTGTGCTTCTGGATTAAATCTCTGATGGTACTTTGCTCGTCTTCACTTAAATGCGACCAATCTTTCTTTTCCATCAATTTCTGCAGCTTGTCTCGGCGATTTATTGATCCACTTACATGGTCGTTGTTGGGTCCCATGGCTTTGCATACTTTCCTGACATCGCCCTGCTCCGTAGCTGATTCGAGCTCCTGTTCTTCTAATACTTCATATCTGGCTAGAAGTGTACCAGGATATAATCTCACTTTCCTCTTGGTGGAATTACTTATAGGAAGGTAAACTTGACCGTTCTTGACTTTAAGTACAAAGGTGGCAGCCTGCTGCATCATATTATGACATCCCGTGGCCACCAAAATGCTTTCTTCTGGTTCATCCACTTGTAGGCTATAATGACAAATTCGCTTCGCAGTGGTTCTACTCTCAAACCTTCTTTATCTAATCTTACTTTCCCTTGTTCTTCTTGTACTCTTTTTACTTGTCCAATACCGTGTTCTTCATACCATAACTGGAACTTCACATTATTAACACTTTTTTGCCTGGGGTGGTCGATAACCAACTGTACTCTCCCTAGTGCGTCCATACCTAACAGTATCGGATTTTGGATGTAGCTGTTTGGCACTACTACCAGCGAGATTGGAATCTCGTCCGTTCCCATTTGCATTGTCGTATATATTCTCCCCAAAATTCTTAGTTTTTGGCCTGTCACTTCTTGCAAAGGGGGGATATTCTTTGCTGGTTGAATCTTCACTTCCATTTGCTTAGCCGTGTCTTGTCTGATAAGCGAGTAATCGCTGCCTGTGTCTAAGAGACACGACACCACGTGGCTATGTGCGGTCATGTCAATCACAGGTGATTTGGGCTTGGCCAGTCATCTCTGGCAGTTGGTACGTCCCAGACAATTAGGCAGTCCCTTTTGACAATTAAGGCGTAAACAATCATAGCACGAGCCTGGTTCAGGTCTTTTCAAACATTCTGATGGATTGTGGGAAGTGGCACGGCAGTACGGGCAATATGACGACGTAGGAGGGGGAGTCTCCTTTTCCGCTGGTTCATACTTAACTGTTTTAGCTGCTCTTCTATCTCATCCAGCCTCTTGTCTGCCTTGGCCCCTGATGGTTCGCTGAGCAGGGAGGACTTGATCTGCCTGACCTCCCTTTCTTGGGCTAGTATCACTGTTCTCTCTAACAAGAATCTGTCCATAAACCTGTTAAAGGGGACATTATCATCCTTAAATAGCTGTAACCTCTCACGGCTGTCTCTTGGTAGTCCTTGCATTAGCTTGTCTTTTTATAGTTTTGATTACATCGGGAACCTCTGCCCTATTAGTTCTTACTTCCAACGAGGTAAATCTACACTTCAGGTTAGCTACAAACTCTGCGGGGTCTTCCTGTAGCTGATACTGCATGGCGCTGATGGCATCAAATAAGTTATCCTTACTTCGGTCTGTGAATTCTTCCGTTAGTAGTTCTTTAAATCTATCCCTTTTATAAGGCTTGTACAAACACGGTGATCTGGGGTTCAACTTGGGTCGTAACTATACATTGCCGCTCTTCATTGCTATCCGAGCAGTTTTCCACCTGTGTAAGGAATACAGACAGGTTCCCTTCTCCTCCTACTCCTTTCGAACTATGCAGCTCTAATACAGGTAGGTCTCAGGGTTTTAACAAGGGTTTTCCTCTGAGCGTGCTTCTGTTATCCCTTAACTGGCGATTCATGGCAAGTAAATTTGCACATATTTCTTTTAGATGTTGAACTTCATCTTCTAATTATGCTATTTCTCGCCCATTAATTGCGTCTTCCTTTGATTCAACTTCAACCTCCTGGTCATATAGTTCTTCCTTACTAGAATCTTCCATTTTTACTGCCTGGTCTGGAGAAGGTAGTAACTTCGGTTCTGCCTCAAACACTTCCCACTCACTCTGCATGGTCACTGTTATAATCCCTACTTAATTGCCAAGGTACCGTAACGGTGTGGTTACACCACTTGCTTTTATATGAAAAAAAAAAACAGGGTTGGCCACGCTGAGGGATGATCTCTGTGTCCTGTGAATCCGGTCCTCTTGATGAATGGTCTAGCATTGAAGAGCAGGAATGTTCGGCCTTTCAGGGTATGACGTGGCAGGTTTCTGTTCACCATCCTGGTGGTTCTGTCATAGGTGTCTTGGCATATACCTCGTCACTCCCACCGGTCTATCCGCCGTGGCTCCAGCAAACACACTTCCACTTGGGCACGACAATCTTCCTCGATCTTCACCACCCCCTTTTTGCTGTCTTCTGCTATAGCTCGTTGGCTCGAGTATTCACGCACATCGTTACTACCCAACCACAGTATGACTAGGTCGAACTGGTGGCGGAGGACACGATGCAGTTCTTGGTTCTACAGGAAGGAAGCAGCACGGGCTCCAGGCGAGCGGTAGACGCGTAGCCTGACGTCTGGCGCTACTTCGAGGTGCCGAGGTACTTGGCTATGGCCAACCAGGGCCACACGAAATTTAGCTGGCTCCACTGGAGGAGAATCCTGTAATTGATCAACACCGAATGGTTAATCGTTTAACTAGCGGGTCACCGCTGCCTGCCCTAGCAGTAACTATGGCTCGAGTGGCTAGTTCAACGTGGATACGTGATTATTAAAGAACGATCCCACCGCTGCCACCAAAAATGTACTGTCACCTTTTTCTTTACCCTTCTGATTTAGCTGCCACCACCCAATTTTTGAGATAGCAAAAACTGGGAAAACTATCTAGGATGAATGACCCACCGAGATTCATACATATATTATCCACAATATAATAGTTGCACAATCTAGCAGGGCTACCTAGCCACTGTCACAATCAATCTTCCTGTATTTCCCTCCTAACAGTGATCCTGTGTTGCTTCTATTCCCCTGTCTTCTCCACACGTCCTTCTCCTTCCTTCGCTTGATCAGCTGCCACAAGCACTCTTCCCGTATTTCCCTCCAAACTGTGATCCTCTGTTGCTTCTATTCCCCTGTCTTCTCCACACGTCCTTCTCCTTCCTTCAGTTGATCCGCTGCTCCTGGGCTTGGATGGTTAATGGTAGATAAACCCTCTTACTTCCTCACTCCTCCTTTCCTTATGTTGGCGGTCAAGACCGACAATTGTATCCCGATGACTTGGTCACGGGGACAAAAAGGGGACTTGAACGGGGGTTGTTACAAGCCGGGCACCATCATCTGCCTTGTCCGACGTCACTTAAGTTCTCCATCACACGGTGGTGCTCCTACATCTCCTCTGACACCTCGCTCTCCACCTTCACACCCTGTAACACAGTATCAAAGTTTTCAATCAAACCTCTGTCACTGATCACTATCCTTACCCACTCGATCACTTCACTGTCTTCCAGGTCTTTCCAGTACCTCACCATTTCTGGGTCGTTGCAGAGCAGCAGAGAAAGAGAGGAGCTTGTCTAATAGGTCTGGTCAGCTTGCTGACTGGGTGTGTCAGGCCGTTTTTTTTTTTTTTTTTTTTTTTTTTTTTTTTTTTTTGGCCATGGTCTTGGGTATTAGGCCATTTTTATTTCATTGTTTATTTGTGACTTTTATATTTCTTTAGAATTAGGTCTTTTATTTTATTTTACATATATACAGTTTTTTATTGGTTTATTTATTTATTTATTTTATTTATGTAATTATTATTATTATTATTATTATTATTATTTATTTATTTTTTTTTTTAAATATCCACACACATTCTCATGCACGCTTCATTCACCGAAGCACGATGGATCACCTAACACACCTGGAGCAGTCGGGGGTCGTCGATCAGTGTCCTCCCTCCCCCTTACGGGGGGAGGGCAGGAAGGTCCGTCAGGCATGGAGGGAGGTACACCCCCCTCCTGTAGGAGGGGAGCGGGACACAAGTGGGAGGTGGTCAGGGAGGAGTTACCTAATGTCAGATTGTCCTGCCAAACCACTCTAGGGGGGCCGGACGATGTTAATTCACCCCAAAAGCACGCTCACTGAGGCGGATCCTCCGTAGGTGTGAGAGGAAAGACAATCTGACAACCTGGCAACAGACACCTTCTGTTGCCGCTAAGGAGAGGATAGTGAAAAGGCAAAGCTAAAAACACGGGACAATGGGAAACTTAACTTTATTTGACTAATACCTAAGCCTGATGGGCGTACAAAAAAACCACACAGAGGTGGGTGAAGGACAGAGCGCAGGACGACACGTATTTAAAGCACGGTGTCTTGGCCGAGTCTGCTGAGGTCAGGCCGGTGCGCTTACCTGGCATATAAGTCCTTGGTATTTGCCTCAGGGTGGGTTCACACGTGGCAATCCCTCGGTTCGTGTTTCTCTCAATCTGCTCACTTACTCGTTCATTCCCCTCCTTGAGGTCCTGGTTCGGGGCTTCTGTCTCGTTACTCACCGTTAGTTTCACACAGAAAGATCGACTCTTACCATAGATATTTACACGTTTACAGTCATCACTCATCATATACAACTCACTGTATACCTTATTTTCTTCTTCCAGCCTTGTTGATGGGTTAGTTTGGACAACTTGACATGAGGCGTTTTCAGTAGTGGCGCGGCTGAGGGCAAACGGAGTCAAACGGAGGCAAGTTTTCGCAAACGCGAGCAAACGCCATTCCAAAGCGTTTGCTCTCGTTTGGCAAACGCTTTTTAGCCAATCAGCGTGGAGCAACCCCATCAACCTCATGGAATGAGATCAAGAAGGAGTTACATTTCGAATAAAACTGAATAGTTAGACGTATATTAGGCCATAGAAGTGGGTACTGTAGATGTAGATTTACATTTACATATTGTGCGGCATACTGGAGAGAACCGATATAAAAAATAAGGCGTGAAATAAATTTAGGAGCTGGTGGTAGCTGGTGACATGTCGCATCTATCAGTCCTTGTTGTGGGTGTTGTCCGATTCCATACTTCTAGTCGTGACTTCGATACAATAATGGAGTTATTTTTCTATTATTAGGTGAAAAAATGATAATATATTTGCAAATCCTTATATCATAAAGTAATGAATGATGGTAAAAATAGATTATCTGCTAATTATTGAAGTAATTTAATTATATAGACATCAGAAAACCGCAGCCATACATCTACAATGGAACACCTTCAAAACAAGATCTTGACCCACTTGATCGATCAGTATATATATATATATATATATATATATATATATATATATATATATATATATATATATATATATATATATATATATATATATATATAGAGAGAGAGAGAGAGAGAGAGAGAGAGAGAGAGAGAGAGAGAGAGAGAGAGAGAGAGAGAGAGATAGAGAGAGAGAGAGAGGACAAGGAGGCGGTGCAGGATTGGAGACATAAGGTAAGCCCGTTTATCCATGCAGAAGTGGCAATAGTCAGCATTTATTCCTTTCAGTCTGAAAAGTGGGGAGGACATGTCCCCCACATCTCTACATAGGAGAGAGAGAGAGAGAGAGAGAGAGAGAGAGAGAGAGAGAGAGAGAGAGAGAGAGAGAGAGAGAGAGAGTGTGTGTGTGTGTGTGTGTGTGTGTGTAGATGAATGTGGGTGTTCAAATATGGCGCTTGATTGACATTCGCCAATGGTGGAGATTGCCACTCAGCGTCTGCAACCTTCCCAGTTCGTTTTGGCGTAGACCATAATTTATGATCAACAGATAGATATTGATTAAAAGATAACGTATGAAAATGAGTAAAATTCATTAATCAATCATAAAATAGTAAAGATATTGAAAAAAAGTCATATGATAAGCCAAATCTCGTGGAAATAAAAAGAAATTATCTTCACAGTAAATATTATCTGGATAGTATAGAAAGTATTGTTACTGTCTATTAGTCTCTTAGAGTATCGTATATTGTATCAATTGAAATAGAGGATAAACATGCAAGCAAGAATAGTATATATAGATGCAACTTTTGTGCATTGAACATCTAACAAGACATGTACCTAGTAATTAAATATATATAAAAGAAACAGCCATGACATTCAGCAACAACTAAGCACAACTGATAAATTCTAGCACACAGTTACAAGGATTAAAGCAGTGAAAACCTATGTCACGTCAGATAACAAGGCTCGGTCAAAATAACGCGCCATTAAGGTGGGAGCAATCGAGGGAGGAGGACGTGTGTGTGTGTCTCTGACTGACGGCTGGCCAGTGAGAGGAGGGCCTGTATATACGTCACAATGTTAACGTAAACGCAACAACAACCCTGAAGCACCAATATAAGTAGGAATTGGTGCGCCAGGGCCAAGTGAAGCCCGTGATGGAAGCGACAGCAGCGGGAACTGCGGGGGGACGAATGGTGACCGCCACCCCCTCGCCGCCTGCTGCAGGAGTCCCGGGAGCAGGAGGCGACCCCGACCACCACCACCACCACTTGGTCCACCAAGCTCACCCAGGCCTCCAGTGAGTACTAAGGCATTTCTTGCAGTAATTGATTTAAGAGGTGTTCATTTTTCTCTCTCTCAAAAGGGGTTTTCAAACCTGTGTATATTTTACCTGTGTATTTTTCCTCTGCACGTATGGGTAGATAGTAGATAACCCGTATTTCTTTGTTAATGCCTTAAATGGCGTATGTTTAATGGGTAATGACTAAAAGGGAAGGATATCCCTTAATTTACTGACATTTTCGATCATATGTTCCGGTTGATTTTCCCCTTAAATGCATAGAGACCAATTTGAGCTCCATAACAATCCCACAGCAAAGGTAATAAGGTATCCCAGCAAATGTTACGCTGCGGACTGGTGTTGACTGTTTACTGGCTCGCTGTAGGTAGTAACTGTCAGGAGGCCGCGGGGGTGACGTGAGCCAACCTGTCATGTCAACGCCCTTGCCTGTGCCAGCTCAGCGCTTCGGCCCACGTAGGGGAGGCTGAAGGCTGACTGGTGGTGTGCGCTCGGCCTTCGGTTCCGCTGCGGCCTTGAACAGTAAACCTTGTGTTGTGAAGGGGTGATCTTTGAATGACAGTAGTGTGTGTGTGTGTGTATTTGGATTCATGTTGTGATACGAAAGGGAAAGGGGAAGGGCAGGCAGTGAGTGGTGTGAACATGTGACAATGCAGTGCCGGTGGGTAACTAGAGGTGGTTCAAAGTTCAACATCAGTCTTATCTTGTGATTATGTGTAGGTTACCTTAGTAATAATGGTTTAGTTATTAACACTATGCACCTTGGTTATTTGTTGTTTGTTTGGCTTGTGTTGTGCTGCTGTGGAGTGTTGTCTTGGTGTGTTGCATAGTTTGGTTTGGTGCATGCATAGTACTCAGACTGTGACTCACGTGGCCCTGGCTGGTTCACTCTATCTGCAGGCTCGCTTTGCACGTGTCACTTGCCACCTAACCTGGACCATCCAGACCAAGGGTACAAAACATGATGTGTGTAATGGATGCATGTATGCAGTGGCCTAGCTTATGGGGCCTGCAGAGGGGGTGGTCCGTCTTAGGGGATTTTTTTGGGGGGACGGCACTTGGTCCTCACAGTTGTCACTTCACTTTTACGTCATTAGGCCTGTGTGTGTTGTTGATCATTAGGCCTGAGCCCAAGCTCTTGATAAATGCATCTTTACTCAGTAAAGGATAACTAATTTGGTCTGAATATTTACATTTAAAATTTGAGGGGTTAGTGTGCATTATGATTGTAATATTGTAATATTTCGGGAAAGGCAGCAAACTTGAAGGCTGCGGGCCACCCTGGACGGTATAAACACCAGCCACACCAGTGTATGTGTTTACTGTTTTTGCCTTAACTGCTGATATGAGAAATAACTACATCTCAAAGACTCAATTTATCAAAGTTTCATTGAAATATTATAAGGATATACAAGGATCATTGTGGTGTGTGTATGTATGACTTAGCATTCTTTTTTTTTATTCATTTTTAATTTTCTTTTTAATTTATTTTTTTTCTTTTAAAATTATAGCCTATAGCACCTGTAGGTCTACTTGAAGAGTATGGGAAGCGCTGTCCAGCTTCCACCCATTAGCGGCGCATGTAATTTTATTTATATTGGTATCCATATTAGGGCCCATATCATCATCCAAGCGCATCTTTGATGTAGAACCTGGGTATCATGGTGACATGTAGATTACTTTAAACCACTTGACAGATGACAAAGTTTCAAGGTGGCATGTGGTAGGACTTGTGGCATGGACGGTTGCCCAATCCCACGCTCATCCCCTTATCCACTTATACAAGTCAACATTACCAGGTTGACTTGTAAGGCCAGTATTCCTATATCTTTGCTTGCCATTTATTTATATATATATATATATATATATATATATATATATATATATATATATATATATATATATATATATATATATATATATATATATATATATATATATATATATATATATATATATATATATATATATATATATATAGTTTTGTTCCTTAAGAGAAAGAAAGATTATTATTTTCTTTTCAAGCTAATGTATTTGTAATGTTGACAAATTCACAATTTTTTTTTATTGAAGAGAACAATGTGAATTCTCTAGGATTTTAGAGTTAGTGACCACTGGCCAAAGCAGCCATCCAAGGCAGCCTTCCTCAACACCCTTGTGCCTGCATCAATGGCAACAGTTACTGAGTCAACCAAATTTTTTATTAGATTATATAAATTATGTCACTGATTTCATTGACCTTAGTATTGAATGCAAACAGGCCTCAGTGTAATGGACAAGCTGCAGAGCAAGAGTGAGAGGATTAGAGCATGCAAGGAGGGAATACATAGAAAAAGGGAAATTCTTTGACTAAGACCATTCCCAGCAGCAGAAGGTGCAGCTCACAAGCAATAGATTTGTGCTGATAGATCTGAAGTATTTCATTGCATCTTTCATAGTAAAGGTTTCACCTGTGGCTTCTTGCATCACTCACATGGCATTGCAGTGTAAGGAAAGAAGGAAAGCCTTCTCCTGTATTCTGGCATGATTAGCTACACCATATTCAGTTTGCCCTTCTTGTATTGTGTCATGGTGAAAGTAGTTTTGAAAAGTGATGATGGTGGAAAGGGGAGAAAATTAGTGGTTTCATGGTGAAGTGGATTGAGAAGCATGAATTGCAGGTAACTCCACCATAACTGACTTGTGTGGAGTGGACTTATGTTGTAAAGAGTGACAAAGTAGTGGAAGTAAGGTTTCTTAATCCACCTTTTGCTTGATTGCTATTAAAAGCTATATTGCACACAGAATGTTCATGTAGCTAGAGTATGCTTGGATGTTTGTGTGAAGAAAATGCTACAATATTTGCATAAGATTTTTTGGTAGCAAGACCTTGTCAGTGGAAGCAACAGTTACCCATCTTTGTTTGGGTTTGTTTTGTTGTGCTGTCTAGTGGTGGTATATCTAAAACTTTCGCGTAATTCAGATTTTGGCTCAAAACTCAAAGCACAATATCAACTGAGTAACAGCTC
The DNA here is from genome assembly GCF_017591435.1 of Portunus trituberculatus. NCBI lineage: Eukaryota > Metazoa > Arthropoda > Malacostraca > Decapoda > Portunidae > Portunus > Portunus trituberculatus. The sequence continues at coordinate 16,564,807 of NC_059271.1, read as the reverse complement.
ATAACTCAGAAAACTCTTAAGTTGGTGCACTCTTAAGTCAATGTACTACTGTGTTGTGCAATGAAGTTATAGGAAGGCAAATTAGTTACCTTCAAAATTATGAAGAAATAAAGGAAATCTCCAATACAGAAATAATATAAGTGTTGAATATGCTATTGCCAAAAAGAAAAAAAAAATACAATTAGCAAAGGGAATTTTGTGGAAAAAAAAAAAAAAAAAAAAAATATATATATATATATATATATATATATATATATATATATATATATATATATATATATATATATATGTGTGTGTGTGTGTGTGTGTGTGTGTGTGTGTGTGTGTGTGTGTGTGTATGTATACCTGTTGTTTTTCTGCCTCATGGCTGATTGTTGCAAACTAAGCAAAATTAATTGAGGCTGTTCTAAGATTCCCTGGTGAATAATTGATAATGGAGGCAGGTTTCATTATTGTTTAAAAAATAAACAAACAAAAAACACTTTATGGTTATTTGCTTTGACTAGAAGGCAAAAACATATGCTAATGATGTTATGAATGTCTGAGTGCCTTATAGTGTTTGGTCGTGGCGGATCACAGTTGAGCATCGTAAACAATAATGAATTTGGGCCAATGGTTCAATTTTTCAGTGAGAAATGTCTAGGAGCATGATTTTAAACTCAGGCACTTTGTCACAGATGAATAGTTGGTCTCAGCAATGCATTACTCATTCAGTGGTGTCACAAAAAAGTTTTCTAGAAACAGTTTTGTTCATATTAACATACACTGCTGTATGTGTGGAAACCTAAGAGTAAATCTTTGTCATCTGAATTTTCAATGCATACAGAGCAGTCTTGTCTGTGTCACCCAGTCCAGTTGGATTCAGCAGTAATGAAAAAAGTACTTATGGTCTGATTTGGTGCAGACTGTCTCAAATACACTTCTCAACATCATCCTTTTCCTTCCACCACACCTCCATAGCCTCTTCTTGCTCCACACTCCATATAACATGATGCTTCACTAAACACTACATTTCTTGACACCATATGCTATATCACACTTTCCCTATCCTTTCTTGCTCCACACTTCCCCATCATCATACTCTTCCTTGCTTGAACACCTCCAAATTCCAACACCACCACTACTACCCTCCTCCTCCTCCACACAGCATCGTACAGCTGTCCAGGACTTGTTTTGTGGCTTGTACAAGGTTTCTAGGGACATATCTGTGAATTTTAAACCACCGCCAGCCACCACCAGGGCTTCCACGATGAATCACCTCACTAGTACTCTCACCAAAATGGCTGCACTTTACATTCTTACCTGATAGCCACTTTATTAATGGGTCTCCTATGTTACTTAATTGTGATTTTTGTAGTTCATCTTAATGACAGTGTTTTATGAACATTACATCAGAGTTGAGTTGAGTTCAGTAAGCCAAGAACCCCCATGGGAATGTTGATTGTTTTGTCTTTCCCAGTGCTATGTGTGAATTTGTGAAGATTTTCACTTTTGTGCTTATTTATTTGTTTTTATTTTTTACAGTAACTGTTTGAAAAATGAAATGCTGTTAATCAGGTAGTGTTTAATATATACTACAGATAATTTCTTACATAATTGCCCTCCACCCAATGTAAAAGTCAGCGATATTTAGCTGTGTTAGAAAAAGTGTGTTGTGCAGGGTGGGTTGGATTGGGGGAAAAAAAAGTTTCCAGTTACGTGTTGCAGTGCAGGTGATCTTTCTTCATCAGTATTGCCTCATCCAGGTGTTGATGCTGCCTACCTGCTAATATTGACACAGCTTCCTGTGTGCTACACCTGGACCTTGGTACTCACCTGTCTGTTTGCCTGCCTGCCTACCTGCTTGCTGGCTGCACTCCTTCACTCTATTAAGGCCATCACAACCACTGCTACCACCACCACCACCACTGCCACCAGTAGTATCATATTGTTACTTACTCAAAGCTGTCATCAACCCATATCATCACAGCATCATTGTCCATACACATCATTATAGCTTTAGCACAGCTTCACCATCAAGTTGTCACCATTACTATCACCCACAATGCTGTCTATGCACTATTACTATTATAAATTGCCCACATCTTCATGTCTTGCATAGCTACTGTATTATATTATCACCACCACCACCATTTTACTTTGAACTTCTTACCTACCACCACCACCACCACCACCACCACTACCACCGCCGCCACCACCGCCGCCGCCGCCGCCAGTATCTTATCTCGTCATAATTTTACAACTTTTTCCACACCATACTCAGATTATCAATTCCCCTACCATCTCTCTCTCTCTCTCTCTCTCTCTCTCTCTCTCTCTCTCTCTCTCTCTCTCTCTCTCTCTCTCTCTCTCTCTCTCTCTCTCTCTCTCTCTCTCTCTCTCTCTCTCTCTCTCTCTCTCTCTTCTTCTTCCCCTCTCCTGATTTCCCCAGCTACTTTAACCACCTCCCCTTTACCTTGGCCCAGTTTTCCTCTCCCACAAAGTCACCTTCTCTGGCACACTATCCCCTTCACCTCATCAGCAAGCTCTACCAGTACCAGATAAAGACTAGTGAGCTTTAAATTTTTAAGTCCCTGTTAAATGTTGTTACTCCAGTATTAAAGTGTCAGAGGGTATAGAAAATTAGATTACGTAACGAAGCATATGTAGAAGGGATTAACGAGACTATTACATCATTTGCAGTAGTAGTAGTAGTAGTAGTAGTAGTAGTAGTTAGTTGTTGTTGTTGTTGTTGTTGTTGTTGTATCTTAGATAGTTTCCCTGTTAACTGTATTCGGTGAAAGTGTTAGTCTGTTGTTTTGATGGTGATGTAGATATGTATTACGTAGCTTGATTGTTATTGTTCTTGAGTTTACAGTTTTTCAGTTGTGTGTTTAGTTATTTTTTTATATATAATTATGAGGCCTCGTTGCTCTTCACGATTAATATAGTGATTCTAGTGGAGGTGTGTGTGTGTGTGTGTGTGTGTGTGTGTGTGTGTGTGTGTGTGTGTGTGCTTGCGTGCATGCGTGTGTGCGTGCGTGCGCGCACGCAGATGATTTGATAATTAGGTGGTCAGGAGACACACACACACACACACACACACACACACACACACACGGTGTGTGTGTGTGTGTGTGTGCTCTAACCACGGTAGCTCAGTGGTTAGAGCGCTGGCTTCACAAGCCAGAGGACCGGGGTTCGATTCCCCGGCCGGGTGGAGATATTTGGGTGTGTCTCTTTTCACGTGTAGCCCCTGTTCACCTAGCAGTGAGTAGATACGGGATGTAAATCGAGGAGTTGTGACCTTGTTGTCCCGGTGTGTGGTGTGTGCCTGGTCTCAGGCCTATCCGAAGATCGGAAATAATGAGCTCTGACCTCGTTCCATAGGGTAACGTCTGGCTGTCTCGTCAGAGACTGCAGCAGATCAAACAGTGAATTACACACACACACACACACACACACACACACACACACACACACACACACACACACACACACACACACATTAAAGTGATTTGAAGTGACGCCCTATCTTTCAGCCACCACCGGAAAACACACACACACACACACACACACACACACACACACACACACACACACACACACACACACACACACACGTGGCACCCCATCACTCCGCGCCCCGGAAGACAGTGCCACGCCACCACCACCAGTGCAGTGCCTTCACAGGTGGCGGTGAGAAGATACTTTACTTTTCTTTAAACTTTAGTGCCATAATATTTACGTGGTTTAATTTACATTAGGTGGCGTACTGTATACATGACGAGGATATAGGAGGACCTTTGGCACCGCAACACGCACCTCCCACACTGACTAGGACGCTGATGGGTTAAAGATACATTCACACTTGACCTCTGCACACGTTTGTCATATCTCTCTCTTTAGAAAGTAGTTAGAGCAAGTCCTCAATCCGTCAATGCAAGGGTCAGGTGTATTGGTGTTTTTTTTATGTAAGGGAAAAACTGGCCAAGAGCAACAGAAAGTGTTAAAAAAAAAAAGCCCATTTAGTTGCCAGTCCCCGTGTAGGTCCGCGAGAGTAGGCAAAATAAAGGGATGATTTTCTTGAAACCTCCCTCTTAAATGAGTTCAGGTCATAGGAAGATGGAAATACAGAAGCAGGTAGAGAGTCCCCTCTCACCCCTGATAGGATAAGGAAATATCCATGAGAACGAGTAATCTTGTGACGTAAAAAATGGATGATCCTTGCGAGCAACCAAAGATTACAGGGTGGAAGTTCTGGTGGTGTGGGTGGGTGGGTGGGGTGACATTACAACACTCGTGGACTAAACACTAACCTCAAAAGTTTTCAATTTAAAGGTCCGTAACAGTAACCTTGAGTTTATTCTTCGTAAAAGTAAATAAATAAATAAATAGATAAATAAATAAGTAAATGAATAAGTAAAAAAAAAAAACAATATCATTTAAGAGGTAGCGAATATTAATACTTTAAAAAGTTGACGCGTTGGAGATGGATCAGCGTGGAGTGGATCCAGTACTACTCGACCAACCTTGAAGTGCTTATTGAATAGCCAGGCCGCGGTGGTGACCTTGACATCGATCCACCACCACCGCCACCAACCTTGTTGATCCCACCGTTTGTATGTGTGCGGGGATGGGATCGGATGACGCATAGCCTACATCGATACCGTCAACCGCTGCATGGGAGGGGAAGGCTGTCATGTGAACCTGGTGTACTGAAGGCACCATTCCTCCCGCAATGAGAGAGAGAGAGAGAGAGAGAGAGAAACATGAGAAAATTGAACAGAAGAAAACATGTATTGGTGTGGGTTACTGGTTGGGGAAAGCTGAGTGAGTTAGGCTGTTAATCAAGTTATGCCGTGTTAAGCTAGCATGGGTAAGATTACGAGGCTCTGCTGGGCTGTAGGATGCACCAGATTGTGAGCCTGTTAAGCCGGACTGGATCGGGTCGTCACACAAGCACCACTCACTCTACGCTGGGAATGATTGCAGGGCTACATTATATTAGTGTAGAGTTGGATAAAGCCTTTAGGGTGTAGTAGGAGGGGTAAGAGGCGTCGTCATGTGAAGCTTATTGAACCGCCTGCCACCAGCCAGCGTTGCTAACACCCCAGCCGGTGCATCTCGCTTCGGGCACAGACAGCCCTTCATAGCCATTGTCTGCACTGCGTCTTGCCTCGCCTCTCCTTGCCTCTGCTCGGGGAAATTCACTATAGTTTCCTAACGTTTTTCCATTTTCCAGCTGTTCGCTCCCGGTAAGACTTAATCCGTCATTCCCTCCTGCTTTTGAATTTTGATGATAAATGCTTTCGTTTTCTTTCCTTCGTACTTGGGAGTGAAGGAAAGCTTGTCGATAGTAACGACTAGGCTCGGGAACGGCGTGTGCTGAGTCGACCTCGCCCGTGTTCCAGGTCGATAGTGATTCCCAACCACCACCACCACCACCACCACCTCCTTCTCCTTTTCCTTTTCCTTTTCCTTTTCCTTCTCCTTCTCCTTCTCCTTCTCCTTCTCCTTCTCCTTCTCTTCTCCTTTTCCTTCTCCTTCATTTTCATCTCCTCCTCCTCCTCCTCCTCCTCCTCCTCCTCCTCCTCCTCCTCCTCCTCCTCCTCCTCCTCCTCCTCCTCCTCCTCCGCTGCCGCCACTGAGTCGAGTATTATAGTGAATGATCATAGTTTTAAAACCGTGTGTGCGTGCGTGCGCGCGTGTTCGTGCCCGCCCGTGCTTATATTGTCAGTAAAATCGACTTGAGGACTGCCAGGCAACTGTTATTCATTTTCGTGAAGCGCGTAATTCATTCCGTCCACCCCACCGCCTTGTGTGGCGTAATTAATCAGATTCCCTCATCGTGGCTCTGTCAAAGGAAACTCCATTGCTGCTGGTGGTGCTGTTGCTTCCGGGGTCTTGTTGGTTGGAGTGACACGTAGCATGCTGTTGTCTGCCTTACAATTTCTTTGTATGGTTCTTCTTCATGAGCTCACGGGAAGGTTAAAGTGTATATACGCAAGGTCTCGGGAGAAAGGATGGGTACTAACTACGCGTGCTGACCACACACACACACACACACACACACACACACACACACACATCATTGGTAAAACAAGGGACCACATTGTTTATAAGCATCCACACGACTTGTTTTGATCTATCGGTTCGCCCGTCATCACAACCACCACCACCATCCTCCCAGCAACGTGCCTTCCGCCCTAACACCCCCTTGCTTATGGTGTCTCCATGAGCAGCAATAATGTCTTATGGTGTGGGTTGATGAGGGGCCACGACGTAGGCTGCGTTTTTGTGTGCCAAAGAGAGAATGGGAACGGCGAGATGTTTTGAACGAAGCGGGGAGCAAGGAAAACCACCGTGTGTGTGTGTGTGTGTGTGTGTGTGTGTGTGTGTGTGTGTGTGTGTGTGTGTGTGTGTGTGTGACCTTGACATGGTTTTAGGAAGGCCATTCTGTACGGGCACGCGTTCCTTCTTGGTTCCCTTTCTGGCAACTTTTTGTTTGTTTGCAAAATGTTTGACGTTCCACGGTACGTATATTTTTGCAGGGGCGCCAGGAGGGATGTGTAGTACGCCATAGTACGTGGTGGCTTGAAGATGTACGATTTTTTAGTGGAATGATGGCAGTATTGGTTGTGATAACTGTAGTAGAGAGAGAAAGAGAGAGGGGGGGGTGGGGAGAATGTACGCTGACTTTTAATACTCAATACTCTGCCATAGCCATTCACTTTCATGAGTTATCGAACACACGTTAATTAGCGTATTGGTTTTATTTCCCTTCCTTCCTTCCTTCCTTCCTTCCTTCCTTCCTTCCTTCCTTCCTTCCTTCCTTCCTTCCTTCCTTCCTCCCTCCCTCCCTCCTGCAGCAATCTCGTCGCTGCGATACCTGAAAGTAATCATACAATAAATCCATTAATCTTTCTTGCCTTCCTTCCTTCAGTCTCCTTTTTTTCCCCTTTTCCTTCCTTCCTTCTTCCTCCTTTCCTTCCGTCGTGCACCTTTAATCTCCCCACGTGGCGCCCGTCAATTCTATGGTTAACAGGCGCACCAGGCACAGCTGCTGACACTTTGGGCTTGCAATGGCGCAGCTACGGGGGATATAGTAGTAGTAGTAGTAGTAGTAGTAGTAGTAGTAATAGTAATAGTAATAGTGGTTATTTGAGCTCCCCGCATAGTTTTCTCTCCTTTCTCGCGTTCTCCATGTTTTTATTTCTTTCTTTCATTATCTGACGTAGTTGTAGTGGGTTTAGTTGTGGTGGTGGTGGTGATGTTGGTGGTTACTACAATCCTGTATCCTATGTTCTCTTCACTCTCCTCTTATCTTCTTATCATTTCTTTCTTTCTTTATTTGAAGTAAGGTTCCGGCGGGTATAATAATAGTAGTAGTAGTAGTAGTTATTACAGCTCCGTGTCCATTTACTGAATCTCCTCTCCTCTTCTTCTCCTTTTACCTTCCTTTATTTCTTCGTTTCATTATCTGCAAGAGCTACGGAGGGTTTAGTGGTGGTGGTGGTGGTGGTGAGTGCAGTTTCCTCCCCATGTGTTCATCCTCGCCTCTCCCTTTCCTTTTATTTCCTCCTTTCATTATCCGTGTCCTTCGTGTGGCTCTTTGTGAATGGGCGATCTCCCGTTTTCTTTATCTCGTACCCAGCTGTTTTTGTTTTTTACGTAACTTTTTCCCTGTTCTATATTTTTTTTTTTATTGTTTTTTCTTTCCTCTCATGATTGTCGTTTCCGGCCTTATTATTTTTTTCTGTCATTAAATGCGTATCTTCTGCGTCTCTCTCTCTCTCTCTCTCTCTCTCTCTCTCTCTCTCTCTCTCTCTCTCTCTCTCTCTCTCTCTCTCTCTCTCTCTCTCTCTCTTGTGCGTGTATTAGTCTTAACCCCTTTAGTACTGTGCCGCGTTTTCATATTCATTCTGGTTATTATTCAGCGATTTTATATGGGTTCAGAAACTTACATGAGGATTAAAATGTAAAGACTTCTGTGTCCAATAATCTTTTGTCGTTCATAGAGCCTGCCTGTTTGAAATAAAATCGTCTAATCATACCACAGAATCATAGTAAAAATGGGTTTCAGTATTGAAGAGGTCAAGCAGAGAGAGAGAGAGAGAGAGAGAGAGAGAGAGAGAGAGAGAAAATTGTGCTCAACGACATCTAATTTTTCTTAAGTAATAGTACGTTCGTCCTCAGAGAGAGAGAGAGAGAGAGAGAGAGAGAGAGAGAGAGAGAGAGAGAGAGGATTACCAATGAGGGAGGGAGGACTTTTCATACTTAATCCCTTTCTACAGGTGCGCCACACACACACACACACACACACACACACACACACACACACACACACACACACACACACACACACACACACACACACACACACACCTGGCCTCTCCATTGTAATTATCCGTAATCTCCTCGTTAGTATTGCTAGCACCAGGTGTGGATTGAGTAACATGTGCTACTCTGGTAATTAAGTGACTCGAGCAGATGTTATTAAATGCTGGTAATATGCAGTATTATTATTGTCAACACTAAACAGCGGAGGGGAGCGGCTGGGAAGAGAAGAACTGTGAAAATAAATAGTTAAAGTGTGATTGTCCTTGGGATCAGCGGGAAACGGAAAGGGAAAACACTGAAGGAGGAGGAGGAGGAGGAGGACGACGACAACGACAACGACGAGGACGAGGAGATGCGAAAGGAAGAGAGAGATAGATAAATAGTAATAGAAATCTTTAAAACAGAAGTAGAAATAAAGAGTTGGAGAGATGATACAGGGAGAAACAGAAAAGTGAAACAGTGAAGGAGGAGGAGAAGAGGAGGACGAGAACGAGGAGATGCAAAGGGAAGATAGAAAGATAAATAGCTATGAAAATCGTTAAAACAGAAGTATGAACAAAGAAATGGAGAAATTATACAGCGAGAAAAGGAAAGGGGAAACACTGAAGGAGGAGGAGGAAGAAAAAAGACGAGGAAGAGATGCAAAGGGAAGAAAAAATAGAAAGTAAAAATACTTACAGCAGTGGTAGAAACAAAGAAATGGATGGAAATGAAGGAGGAGAAAGAGGTGCTGAGAGAAAAATAACCTTGAGAGAAATAATAAGATGCATGATAATCCCTGTTGTAAAGAAACAAAAAGAAAAGAAATAAAAGGAAGGAGGATGCAAAGGAGGAGGAGGTGGAGGGGTAGGAAGAAAATTGACAACCTCGTGATGTCTTCCTCCTCGTGTCCTTTGAATGATATGTGGTCACCAGCCGTCCCTTTCCTCTAGCCAGCCAGCCTTTCCTCCAACACTTAACTCCCTCCAGCCCTCCCCTCACCCCCTCTCCGTAACTCCCTTCCTCCTACACTAGCCATTCCTTTCAACTCATCTTAGCCTTTCTCTCCACGACTTTTCCTTTCCTCATCCTCTGCTCTTCATTCTCAAAATCTCCTCTCACTTCTCACTGTCTCCACCACCACCACCACCACCACCAC
>NC_059271.1:16545347-16550347 GCF_017591435.1 Portunus trituberculatus | reverse complement strand
CACCTAGAACCTGGGTATGGTGACATGTAGGTAATTTTAAACCACTCGACAAATGGCAAAGTGTTTAAGGCGGTACGTGGTGGGATTCGAACCTACGCGTGGACGTCTGCCCGATCCCACGCTCACTACCTTATCCACTATGCCACCGCCTCCCTTTAGAAGAGTTAACTCCTGGGCATGATTAGATGATTTTATTTGCATTAGGAAGGGTCTATGGAGATCAAAAGATTAATGGCCACTCTTTATTATTCTAATCCCAATATATGTTTTCGAAGCTGTATAAAATCGCGCCAAATAGTAACCAGAATGAATATGAAAACGCGTTCTGCTACTGAAGAAATTAAAGAGTCATGTGCATTTTGAAGTGGTTTGTGTTCTCTCAAGGGGGTATCACACTGGCCTATGTATGATACACGGAACGAGGAACATCGGCCTGAGGTAGCTGGAACTTGTCCGAGATTTGCGGAGCAAACTTGGAATGGCTTGATATCCATTCCGGTTCTCCGTATGCTACCCCAATAGAAAAAGTAAGTGAAATATGTAATAAAATTGATTTCAACGCAAAAAACTTGAATATTTTTTTGAATATTTGCATTAAAGAAAATATACAAGAGAAAGATATTTGAAGAGATAACCACATAGCTCTGGGAGGACTTTTCAGCATTGCATAATGTTAATATAGATCATTTCCATTATACAGTATATTAGTAATAAAATAATGCAAATCATATTTTGATTAGTCGTGATTTTGGTTGCTGGGCCGTTTGCCTAGTATACAGTAAGAACGCAGACAACTTGTGTGATAATGTTCCTGGTTTCAAACCAAGAACCATGGTGCGCGTTGTGCGTATCATAGGTCAGTGTGATATCTTCTTCACAGTCCTGCAGAGATAATGGGATTTTCATAGGTGTTTTTCCCCTTTGTCTATAAAGAATCACTAGAACCATGAAATCCCCATTGAGATTGTAAAAAGATTAAGATAAGACGTCTCAATGTCAGATTATACGACCCTTTATCTTCTGTGTGGGTTTATAGCGTTTTTTATCTTGTGGTAGGTATGTCCGTAGCGGGGTGCCCTGTGATCCAAACTGTTTGCTTGGAGTGCTTGAGAATGTTCATGAATGCGCCTCCACCGTTTCCTCCTCTCCTTACGTATTCACTTCCTTCGCTAGTGCCAGGAAATATTTACTTGGTAGTGCTTGAAAATGTTCACGAATCCACCTCCACTTTTTCCAATTCCCTTATGTATACTATTTTCTAATTCTACATGATTTCTGTAGCCATGCACGTACTCCATTCTCTCTCTCTCTCTCTCTCTCTCTCTCTCTCTCTGCGGTATTTCAGTCAGTCAGTGGTAAATGTTTCTTCTTCTGACAATGATCAATAAGCCGCATGAACCTGCCTGGCCTACACGTGGGAATCATTGAAGGAAGCAGCACACACACCTACCTGCCTCTTCCCACCTATCATTGCCATCCATAAATTTGTGTAACATTTTATAGCTTCCTTATGACTCAGCACTTACAACCTGGACAGACCTACAAGAAGCGAAAAAGACGTAGTATATATGCTTTTAAAAAATGTGTTTTGTCGGCATGCCACTTGTGTATAAATCTGTCCAAATATGTATACGTACACCTGTCTGGCTTCTTATTTGAACAGATGCACCTCTCTCTCTCTTTCTCTCTATCTATCTATCTATCTATATCTATCAGGTAATGTACGTAAGGTTTATATATAGAATGTTAAAAAGAAATATTATGGACTTGTAGATGTCTAGATTACTTGCCAACGAGTCTCGCCTTCCACGGAAATGCTTTGCTTCGCTTTCCTTTCCCTTTACTTGCTATTTTAGAGGAAAATTTCCACGGTGTTTCGGCAAGTTCGTGTAAGTAAATTTCCGCTCTTACCACCATGCTAGATTATATCCACGTGGAGAAAAAGGAAAAGAAGTTAAAGCAAGCACATGGTTACGTTAAGGAAAAAAAAAAACGTCAGGGTCTTCTGGGAAAACAGGCTGCAGTATTGGCTGAACTTTGCTGCTTCCCGTGAGTTTTTTTGTTCATTTTTGGGAATCGACAAAGGAAATAATCGTCCGTAGCAGTTTGCTGATAAGGATAATGACTCAAGATCGATAGGTAATGAAAAATATATATATTCACTTGCGGAACACATGATTATAGGGAAAAGGAAAAAAAAATTGACAATACAGGAAAATAAGGAAAAGTGAAGGAAACCTTCAGACTCACAGTGATGGCAGAAAATTGAATGACCATTTCACATATTACAGAAGAGAGAGAAGGATAAAAAGATTAATGGTTGAGTATCTGATAGCTATTTTAGACATCAAAGCAAAATAGGGTCAAAAGAATAGAAATTTAGTGTCTTTTAACAATTTCATTCAACTAAGAAAGAAAAAACAGCTGAAAATGATGACTCATGTTTATTAGCTATTTGTTTAGCAGCCTGACACCGCCACTTTCTTCTCATGAGTCTGCGGTTGATGATGCAATATTTGTATAGGCGGCTGTGATGGCCGGGGCCGTGAAAAAAGGAAGAGGTCCCCGGGGGCGGCACGGTTTAGTTGTGATGGCGGGGGAGGGTGCCAAGAAGTTGATGGCGTTATATATCTTAGCGCTGCCACCCTCATTTCCCGGCTTGTTGGCGTTCCTTGCCGCCCTTCCCTATACCCCCTGTCCCACCCTCGACCTCCCCCTTCCCCACGCACGGCAGCGGCAAGAAGGACTTAAACCACCGCCCAACACGGGAACACGAGTCACGGGATAGATGAAAGGAATGAAAGGATGATAAATTGAGGGTTAGATATTGATCGGTCCCAGCCACCCGCCTCGCCATTGTGGAGGAAGGCCAGGCGGTGACGTCATGTCTGGTGGGATAATTAATGAATGGAGAGCGTGACACCTGCTGGCCATTAGTGAGATGCATCTTAAGGGATGGGATGTAGAGAGACGACTGTGTGTTATGTTTGTTATTGCCTCTGGATGTTTAGTGGACGTGAACGTGGCAGGTTCCAATAATAATAATTTATTATTAATAATAATAATAATATATATGCATCCACATTTGATCTCTCAGCTTTAATAGTGGTAAAATAAAAACAATGGTATCGTATTGGTGTGTAGTGTGTGATAGAACAAACAGGGCAATGAATAGTGAGGTGGATACTAAGCGGTGCGAGTGAATAGCAAGGAAAACAGTGATAGAGTAAGTGAACGCACTCCTGTCGCCTGGACAAGTTGCTTGCAGAGTGCAACAACTAATGAGATAATAATAACACCAGGGGATGCAAGTGAATAAGAAGGAAATACTGATAAATTGAGTAAACATTCTCTTCTCTACACGAATTATGTTATCAAGAAGTGCAGAAATTTGTAAATAGTAACAAGCGATAAGAAGGTAAATATAGCATACTGAGTGAGAGTGCTCTTGTCGCCTGGATTATGTTATCAATATCAATATCAAGTAATGCAAGTGATTATTAGAAGGTAAGTGAAGTATGGTGTACGTTATCAAACAATACAATGACTAACAAGGTTAATTGATATTAACGATTAGTAATATGAGTGATTATTACAAGACAAAAGGTCAAACAGTAAGGATGGATAGATGAAGTGATTTATGCTTCATCGCTCGTACTGATTTGCGTCATCAAGCAGAGCAACAAAGGAAACTGACGATACGTAATGAAACTAATTAGAAATATGGATAGAGGAAGTAAGCCTGTATGGTTGGGGTCGTCATCCGGTAATGGGCGTGCCGAAGTGACTGGCGTCCTGTACACACAGGGGCGTGGGCGGCGAACACAAACACACGTTGCCTGGGCGGCGGGTGTGTAGCTGGAGGGGGAAGAGGTGAGGATAAATTTCTAGCAAGCCTTTGTTTATTTTCTTGGTAAACTAATTCCCCTAACTGTATTTTGAGCTGCGACGTCGAGATAGTGAACCCGCTCACTGCCGTGACTGATTGATGACTGCTTGATGGCGACGGCGGTGATGGCGGTGATTTTGGCAGTCACGAGAGCTGCCACGTGTAGGCTCGATACCTTCTTGCAGCTTCCCTTAGTTTCATTATATATCATTATCCTGTGATCTCGATGACAGTAATAATGAATACACTGGCATCATCATTAACATCATCAACAACAACAACAGTGGAACATTTGCAACACGAATATTATCATAAACGATATTTTCATTTCCTATGAAGCATATTCTCTCTCTCTCTCTCTCTCTCTCTCTCTCTCTCTCTCTCTCTCTCTCTCTCTCTCTCTCTCTCTCTCTCTCTCTCTCTCTCTCTCTCTCTCTCTCTCTCTCTCTCTCAATCTGCACCTTGATAATGACAGGGTACTGGAGCAAGGATGCGCCAAGAATGTCGCGTGGTGCATCAGAACCACCGAGCATGCAGGGGAGTGGGCGAGGCGGTGTGCCCCACAGAGGGAGGCCAACTCGTCATGGTAGGGGAGAGAGGGGAGGGGAACTGGGTCACGGGAGCCCCGCGACACCTGGGAGGGAGCTGCGCCAGGTAAACTATAGCACCGAGGTGGCGCGCGGTGAGGGAAGGTGAAGGAGACTTAGCGTAGTAGTCTGTAGGGAGCTAGTGTGCCGCAAGGGTGTTAGGGACCTGCGCCACCGCCACACCGCCACCATCACTACCACTGCCAGTGCATCATCACACCATCGCCCCCTCCGCCGCCGCCGCCACGCCATGAATGTCTCTCTGGCGTGGCTGCCCGACTTAGCGTTCGGCTCTGTCGGTCAAGACTCATCTCAGGGGATTGGATATCTGTAAGCTGCTTGCTCCTACACGCACCAGCACACACACACACACACACACACACACACACACACACACACACACACACACACACACACACACACACACACACACACACACACCACCACCACCATTCCCTGGGTTACGAAGTGAAATGCCTTCGTGCATAATTTAGCACTGCCAAAGTTGTAAGTTGTTAGCGAGC